>NW_026111786.1:25000-55000 GCF_024679095.1 Eriocheir sinensis | reverse complement strand
GCCTCCCGAAACTCCACCTGATCCTCTTGAGAGTGTTTCGCTGGAATATGGGTTGACAGGCGGCAATCAAGACAACATGAGGGTCGTCTTCGGCCACTCGGCGATGGATGAAAATTGTCAGCTTGTAACGGAGTGGTCACTACGCCCACACGCTTATCACTCAGCCACCACCTCCTCTGTTATTATGGTTGTTTTTGTTATGTTGATGTTAATGTTGTTCTTGCTGTTGTTGTCGCTGGTATTGTTCTGAAACCGTTGCATCTATCCATTCATGCTGTATTCTGCAATTCTGCCCTAGTTATGTATTCGCTACACTGCACTGTTCCAATCCACCGCTTTTCTGATATTCGTTGCTTAAATATGAATAGATAAACTAATCACTCTCTCACTCACTCTCTCTCTCTCTCTCTCTCTCTCTCTCTCTCTCTCTCTCTCTCTCTCTCTCTCTCTCTCTCTCTCTCTCTCTCTCTCTCTCTCTCTCTCTCTCTCTCATTCACTCACCCTTCCTATTTTTCTACCTGTCTGCCTCTACCTGTCAGACTGTCTGTTTGCGGGACTACCCCAGCCACCCCCCCAAGCCCTTTCGTCCCGCCGAGGCCTGCCGACTCCCAGGGGGTGGCGGAGGGAAAGTTGGAATTGCTTTGATAAGAGCCATAAACACGCCTAAACCAGATACCAAAACTTCCTTATCGCACTGCCACCCGATTCACTGCCACCCGCCGCTGCTGCCGCTCCACCCGCCTACCCCTCAATTCAGGCGTAAGTATTTAATTAGATATTATCTCCTCTTCCCGCACGGCTGGCGTATTATATCAAATGACTATATATAGTTTTGGAGAGATACGTGCAGTACCCTCAAACCTATATTGCCATGGCTCTAGAGGATGACACCGGCAGATAATATAAAATGATGAGAGACAAATTTCAGACAGTAATAAATATAGTCTAAACAGCATCATAAAATCCTTTGAACCTGTCGATGGAAAAATAATTATGACCATCGATGTAAATGGTAAAACAAGATGCAAAACACGACACAGGAAACAGAGCAGATCCTAACTCTTAAGGAAAGGGATTAGCAAAGATCTCTACCAGCACAAAAGATCATCTGTGCATGTTGGTCTTGTCTTGCACGCGGGTAAATATTTACACACGCGAGGAACACTTGTTGCGCGGCGCCCGGCAGTGAAACAATAAGATGATAAATACAGCTTGGCGTGAAGCGGATCTCACGTCTATATTTTGGACGTAAAGGCGCTGCAAACTTAGCCACATTTCAATTATTTTTTCTATCTACAAAAAAAGCTGGGGTTAACACTCACCGCCTGGCAGTTATTGAACGTATGGTGGTGGTGGTGGTGGTGGTGCAGGCGGTAGGTGGGGATCACATTAAGAACTCAGTGGGGGTTCGGCCCATCGTGCCCCGCTCTGGGTCAAGGCGTGGCCCGAAGGCGTACTTGCAGCAGTCCCCATGTGGCCCCAACCCATAGCACCACACGTTTCGCGCGCTACCAACGCCTGTGGAATGAGCACACAGCATTACACCTTACACATCATACTAAAAATCAATAAAATCTCAAATATCTAAAACAAAAACAAAAACGGTAACAAAGATCATGCAAAAAGTCAATAGAGTAACAAACACTATACTAATAAAATATTTACTGCAACAAACATACTACAACGTTAATAGGAGGCAGAACATTCTCCTAAACAACCAAGTAAAATATCGAGCTGGCAAAAAACGGAAACTTGTGGCAAAAATCATGTGATAATAGGTGCATAAAGCTCTTTTTTTCTATATTCTCTTTTCTTATGTCGATATTTTCAATCTCCTTTAAATCTTGTTCCTAAAGTAACTTAAGTGAGGTTACTGAGAAACAACGGACACTGAACACCATCTGAATGTATTTTGACCTTTGATTCAGTTTCTATTTTTTTACGTTTCGCCTATGGCGCCAGTAGGCTTTCATAGTGAGGCCTGGTGGTCGGCCCCAGCTCGTTGTGGCGCAGGCCAGTATTTATAGTGGCGCCACCTTGCTTGGGTCATGTTTCCCCCGGTGCTCATCTTTGACCCTCTATTAGAGATAATCTAGAGTCCAGGTTGATAGGTGGCCTTCAGAATAGCATGCTGGTAGTCTTAGGGCACAGTATCAAATGAAGATCCGTCAAGAAGAACACGTTGAGTCCTGTTAGTAAGAAATGCAGTGATTCAGTGAAGAATAGGTCCTGTAATACCGTAGTATTTCAATTTTAATGTCAGTCTTTTGTGCGGGACTTTGTCAAAGGCTTTGGCAAAATCTAAAACAATAGTGTCAACTTGTTTAATGTCATGTCGGTCGAGTAGCCTCGTTATGTCATTAAAAGTAGTAATGAATTGCGATTCACATTAGCGTTTGGGTCGAAAGCCGTGTTGTGAGTCAGTAAGGATGATGTCTGTGTCAAGGTGATTCATTATGTGTTTGTGTATTATGTGTTCGAAAATTTAACGTGGAATCGACTTAGTGGGATGGGGCGATAATTGGCTGGATCAGTCCGGTCACCTGTCTTGAACAATGGATTAATGTTTGCCAAAAGCCAGTCAGAGGGTAATGAGGAGGATGACAGGGATTGGGTGAATATGGCCAGAAGGATGGGGGCAGGGATGGGAGCAATGGATTTAAGGATGAAGGCGGGAATGTTGTCGGGCCCAGTGGATTTAGTTGTGTCAAGTCCTTCCAATAATTTATGTATTCCGCTAGTTGTAATGTTAAGGGGAGCTATCGGGGGGAAGGGGCTGTGTGGCATGTTTGGTGTCAGGTTGTGTTCTTGTGTGTACACCGATTGGGACTGTGAGCTGAGTATTTGTGCTTTGTGTTGTGGGCTGGTTACTAATGTGTTATTGTTGTTTTTAAGTGATGTAATCGTGTTAGTGTCATGTTTGCGCGTCTTAAAGAATTTGAAAAAGTTTCTTTTGTTATTTCTTACGTTGTCAGCGAGGTAAGTTGTTATGTGTTTGCGCTCCGCTACTTTTATGTTTTTGGGCAAATGTCTTTTAGTGTTTTTTGTAGGCGGTCCAATTATCTGTTGTGTTGTATATCTCCGAGCGTCTGTAGAGTCTTTGTTTCTTGCAATGTTGTCTGCGTAGATCCCTGGAAAACCAAGGAAGTGTGAACCTACTAGAGTGTTTTTTTGTGGTATGTGTCTGTTCATTGAGGCGTGTATGGTGTGTTTCAGGTAGTTCCAGTTGGTGGAATGAAGTCTTGTGTGTGGGTCCGTCGCATACATTCGCACATACATACAAACATGCATGCATTCATACATTAATGCACTTGCAAAAATACATATATAGGTATGTCAATACATGCATGCATAATACAAGCATCAACATACATACATACATACATAGTCATGCAGTCCAGTCTAGTAATATTAAATTTATTTAATTGTCTAAATTGATTAAAATGCTACACAAACACACACACACACACACACACACACACACACACACACACACACACACACACACACACACACACACACACACATGCACACACACACAAACGAATGAAATATAAAAAAAGTCCTTTATATATAATTCAGAATACATCAGCATGTGCATCATGCGATGAAGAACTAAATACAAAAAAACGGCTGCTAAAATACAAGACTCTTTACCATTACGTGTTATGAATACTGAAGAAGAAGAAAAAGAAGAAGAACAACAACAACAACAACAACAACAACAACAACAACAACAACAACAACAACAACAACAACAACAACAACAACAAGATGAAAACAAAGAAAAAAATGATAAATGATAACTGCACTGAGACATGGAACAAAATACGATGTAAAAGATATTGATAAAAAAAAGAAGCGATGACGGACAAACAACACTACCACCACCAACAACAACAGCAGCAACAACAACAACAACAATGGAAACAAACAACAACACGAGGCTAGGCAAGGAGGGGAGGGACAACACAGATAGAGGGCGAACCAACCAGGAGTCATCTATCGTGCCGGGGACCTTACCTAGCAAATCCTCCTGCACTGCCCTGTCCTTCCCCGCCTCACGCCGCCCCACAAGCTCTTCCTAGCAGTCCCTCCCGTCCCTCCCCGCCCTTGCCCCGCCCCAGCCCACAGTCCCGCCTTGTTGCACTGCCTTCCATCCATCTATCAACCCGCCCCGAGTAATGGCTGACTGTCACAGGGAATTACTACGGCTCGACAAGGGATGAGGAGGAGCACGAGGACGAGGAGGAGGACGAGGATGATAATGCTGGAGATAACAGGATTGTAGGAGGAGGATGGTGGGGAAAAAATTAGACTTGCTGAGTGTGCATAGAGGGTGGAAAAGGAGAAAGGTTCAAAGCTTAACACACACACACACACACACACACACACACACACACACACACACACACACACACACACACACACACACACACACACACACAAATATATATACACACGCGCGACCGCAACATACAGAAAAATACATATTGACTGAGACCAACAAAGAGGCAGAGCAACACAAGGACAAAGCACCCGATGAGATATTCAAATTGCTAAGTGGATGCAATAAGGTCTGTTTTATTGTGAAGATTTGTATGTGTGTGTGTGTGTGTGTGTGTGTGTGTGTGTGTGTGTGTGTAATTAACCACGGCCTGACCACTAGTTGGACTAGTAATCGCCGGCAGGTACCCTCCCGACATGAGTAAGTGCTCTTTTTAGTCGATCTCTGGGTACTGCCAGGACTTCACACACCACACACCCCATCCCCCTTGTTGAAGGGGGTACAGTAACCACTCCTAGTCAACGGAAAGAATCCGGCCTGAGCGGGCTCAAACCACCGCCCTGTCAGAATGTGAAGCCTGGCAGCGCAGCGCTCTAACCGATTGCGCTACGGAGCGATATGTGGTGGTGGTGGTGGTGGTGGCGGTGTGTGTGTGTGTGTGTGTGTGTGTGTGTGTGTGTGTGTGTGTGTGTGTGTGTGTGTGTGTGTGTGTGGTGCAGGAAGATAGCAAGATAAGATGAAAATTATACCACCAGAATGATAATTACTACTATATATTTATAATAATTATAATTACAATAATTACAGCAATAAAAATAATAAAATAATAATAATAGTAGTAGTAGTAGTAGTAGTAGTAGTAGTAGTAGTAGTAGTAGTAGCAGTAGCAGTAGTAGTAGTAGTAGTAGTAGTAGTAGTAGTAGTGGTAATAGTAGTAGTAGGAGTAGTAATAGTAGTAGTACTAGTGGTAGTAACAAAATTAGAAAAAATAATAATTTCCTTTTCTATGAGAAGGAAGACGGGAAAAAGGAGTAGCAGGAAGAAAGGAATGAGAAGTAGAAGAAAGGAACAGAGCGACAACGACGAAGACGACGATAATTACAGCGACAGTTATAAAAAGACGGAGACGAGGAGGAGCAGAGAGTGACGAGGGCGGAAACATGGGCGAGGCAAAATTGGAAAAAAATAAATCAAAGGAGTATAACAAAAAAGTTGAACTCAACCGATTGAAAAAAAAGAAAATCATGAGAAATTAAAACTTTTGATACGAGAAACAACCCCAGCCCGGAAAGAAAAACAGGAAAGAGAACGAACGCATTGTATGAAGAAGAGATTGCAAAACTAAAGTAAATACAGATGGTCGGGAATTATAAGAGAGGAGAGTGAGAGGAGAAGCGAGATGAATGAAGAAGGAGAATGTAAAAGTGTAAAGAAAGAAAAAAATGACTGGCAAAGGAGTAAACAGAAAGAATATGGACAGTAAGAGAGGAAATGAAAGGGGAAAGTGAAGAAATGACGGGGAAAGGAGTCGAAGAAAATAGAAAGTAGGAGAGGAAAAGTAAAGGAAAAGTGAAGAAATGACGGAAAAGGGGCTGAAAAGAAAGTAAGAATATTGAGAGTAAGAAAGGAAAACTGAGAGGAAAGTGAAGAAATGACCAGGAAATGACCGGGAGTAAGACTGACAGAAGTTAGAGACGAAAATGTAGAAGAGAAGTGAAAGAAAAAGTGACTGAGGAAAAGGCAGGAGTGAGAAGGAGTGGAAGAAGGAAATGAGAGGAAAATGAAGTAGGGCTAATGGAGGGCAAATAGGAGGGAGAGAAAAATGGGGAGTAAAGAGGAAGAGTGAGAAAGGAGTGAAAGATGGAAATGAGAGGAAAATGAAATAGGGCTAACTGGAGAGCAAACAGGAGGGAGTGAGGGAAAAGTGGGGAGTAAAGACGAATGAAAAGGAGAAAGGAGAAGGGAATAAGGGAGGATAACCAATGAGAGGGAGGGGGATAGAGGGGGGAATAGAGTGAAGAAGGAAGTGAGAGCCGATCCGGAGAATGGAGAAAAAGGGTATTGAGTGAGGAGGATGGAGGTCAAGGAGGGGAGGGAGGGGAAACAGAACATTACCTTAATTAAATCCAAGAATCCACCTGCTGAGAGAGAGAGAGAGAGAGTTCCTTAAAGATCACTGAATGGAGGTTTTCTTCTCGATTTTTTATATTTCAAGATGTGAGTTTTCATTTATCTTCCTCCTCCTCCTCCTCCTCCTCCTCCTCCTCCTCTTCCTTTTCTTCCATTTCCTCCCCCTCCTCCTCCCACTCATCATCATAATCATCCTCATCGTCGTCATCATCATCAGCAGCAGCAGCACCACCACCACCACCACCACCACCACCAACACTACCAGGCCACCCCCCCACACCGCCACAAGCCGCATGATGACCGTCTCAAGTGACCATACCTCTGAACAGCGGCAAAGAGACGATTACAAGGAGGCTGGGTACGGGTCTTCACTTAGGTACCGACGTAGACTTTGTAACTTTGATCAATCCAAGTCCCTTGAGCTCCAAACTAATACAAGAACTACAAAATTAATAAAGTTCTGTTGATTTTTGGGGGCGATGTAAAACAAATATCAGCAGCCTTTTCTTCTGAAACGGAGTCAGCCGTTAGTGGAACAACCTTTCTACATTTTTTTTTTTTTTTGCACGTTTTGACCTATACCGCCGGTAAGCTTTCATGATGGGGCCTGTTGGTCGGTCCAAACCAGTTAGTGGCACAGCCAAGTGTTTTATATTGTCACTATTCTTGTTTGGTCTATTCTACGCCACGGAGCTCCGCTTGATCGTATTTAGAGTTTCGCTAGAGTTCGAGTTGATAGGTGGTCATGAGGACAGCATGTGGGCAGTCTTAGGCCACTAAAATTGTGAGCTTGAAGCGGCGGCCGTGACATCGAGTTCGCACGCTGACCACTTAGCCAAAGCGTTAGGAGTAAACTGAACGGACGTACATCCATGCTGCTATGCACGCCACTGAAGGGTCTGACGAGTGGACTAAATCACTAAAACTGGCAGCCTCATTATGACCCAACAGGCTATATATTGCCTGCAGTTCCGTGTTTTCATGTTTCCTCCTCCTCCTCCTCCTGGACCTCCTGGAGCTGGCCTGAATGTATGCCTTTGTGTGTGTCGAGTTGCCTTTGATCCTAAGCTGGGATGATTATTATGGTGATCCAGGGGAGGGGGGAAAGAGGACAGTAGAGAGGAAGGTGAAGGTACGGGAGAGGAGTGGATGGGATGGAGGGAGTTGGTGGGTGGGAGGGTGCAGGAACGGAAGATTAGGGACAGGAGAAGGACGTTAAAGTGAGAAAGAGAGACGGAAGATGGGTGGAAGGAGCCAGACAGAAGGAAAAGGAATGGAAATGATGGAGACACAGGACAGGGGAGAGAGGGAATGAGGGTAATGAGAAAAAAAATAAGAATGAGGAGAGGGATGAGGGAAGAAGGATGAGAATGAGAGATTAAATAAAAGAGAGAGAGGGAGAAAGAGAGAGTTAAGGAAAACGGAAGAAGAGGGAGAGAACGAAATTAAAAGACTGTTGAATTCAGGATAAAGGTTGAGACAGAAGGGAGGCTTAGCAGACCATGGGAAAGGAGACGAAAGAGAGAAAAAGACGAAAGAGACGATGATAGAGAGGAAGGAACTAGGAGGCGATAATGAGTAAAGAAGGTAATGAATGACAAGATAGTTTGATGAGGTACTTGGGTTAAGGAAGGAAAGGAGAATATGAGAAAGGAATGGAAAAATTTAGAAAATCGTTAGACTGAAGAATTAGTGAAGATAAGAAAAAGATGAAAAGAGAGAGAGAGAAACATGGAGAGTAGAGAGAGAGAGAGAGAGTGAGAGAGAGAGAGAGAGAGAGAGAGAGAGAGAGAGAGAGAGAGAGAGAGAGAGAGAGAGAGAGAGAGAGAGAGAGAGAGTTAAGGAAAGACAACAGCAAATGATAGAGAAATAAAGAAACAGAAGAGGAAATAAAAGTGGGATTAAAGAAGAGGAAGAGTAAAATGAGAAGCAAGCAGCAAACAAGTAATATTGATAATAATAATAATAATAATAATAATAATAATAATAATAATAATAATAATAATAATAAAAATAATAGTAATAAAAATAATAGTAATAATAGAAAGAAGAAAATTATAAAACCACCACCACCACCACCAACAACAACAACAACAACAAAAACAAAAACAACAACAACAATAACAGTAATAATCTTTTAATAACTACACATTCCTTTCCCCGTAAATAGATAAAAAAAAAATTATAATAAAGATCCAACCCTTTGTCCATGTAATGCAACAAAGCACACCTAACAATGGACGGTTATATCCTCGTCATTATTCTGAGCGGATGACAAATATAATGGTCATGAAAACCTACATACATGAATCCGGACACAAACTCGTCTGTCCGAATGTATATAAGAACCTGGGGAGCACATTATTGTTTTCCCATTTTCGTTTGTCCTTTCTATTTGTTTGCTTGTGTGTTTATTGTGTATTTCAAGATACTTATTGCCTTATCACTCTTCCTCTTCTTTAATTCCACTTTTGTTTCCTCTTCTGTTTCTTTATTTCTCTTGCACATTATTGTTTTCCCATTTTTAGTTGTCCTTTCTATTTGTTTGCTTGTTTGTTTATTATGTATTTTAAGATACGTATCACCTTATTACTCTTCCTCTTCTTTAATCCCACTTTTATTTCCTCTTGTGTCTTTATTTCTCTTACCCCCTTATTACTCTTCCGCTTCTTTAATCCCACTTTTATTTCCTCTTCTGTTTCTTTATTTCTCTTACCCCCTTATTACTCTTCCTCTTCTTTAATCCCACTTTTATTTCCTCTTCTGTTTCTTTATTTCTCTTACCCCCTTATTACTCTTCCTCTTCTTTAATCCCACTTTTATTTCCTCTTCTGTTTCTTTATTTCTCTTACCCCCTTATTACTCTTCCTCTTCTTTAATTAATCCCACTTTTATTTCCTCTTCTGTTTCTTTATTTCTCTTACCCCCTTATTACTCTTCCTCTTCTTTAATTAATCCCACTTTTATTTCCGCTTCTGTTTCTTTATTTCTCTTACCTCCTTATTACTCTTCCTCTTCTTTAATTAATCCCACTTTTATTTCCTCTTCTGTTTCTTTATTTCTCTTACCCCTCTGTCCCTCCTTTTCAGTAATCTTCTATATTTTCTCTCCCTATTTCTCCTCTCTGATCGCTTTCATTTCATTTTCTCTTTCTTCGCCTCTCATGTTTTGGGAAATTGCTGAACAGGTGAGTTAGTGTCCGCACGCCTCCCTCACTACCTGTCTCGTTTCTTACAGTAATAATGACGAAAAGTAGCAAAATATAAACTCATACAAGCATATAACGTAAATTCGGTGATAAGAAAGTGAATAAACGTAATGAATAAACCTGGTATAACGTAAATTGATGTCGCTCTAAATCAATCACACACACACACACACACACACACACACACACACACACACACACACACACACACACACATACACACACACCTGTTATAATCTAACATGTTAAACCAATTTCCTCACAAGCTCTACTTTTTTTCTTTTTCTTTCTTCCTCTTCCTCCTGCTCCTCCTCCTCCTCCTCCTCCTCCTCCTCCTCCTCCTCCTCCATCATCTTCAATTCTCTCTTGTTTTATTCCTTGTTAACCTTATGTTTCCTCCCTCCCTTTTTCTTTTTATGACCCTTCCCTTCTTCATCTTCATTTCCCTGCCTCCTTTTATTCTTCCTTAGCCTTTCCTCTTTCTCCTTTTCACTCTCCCTCTCCTCCTCAATCTTCATTTCTCCTCCCTCTTTTATTGTCTCAACTTCTTTCCTTTCATTCTCCCTCTCCTCTCTCTTCATTTTCCTTTCCTCTTTTATTCTCCCTTCTTACCCATCCTTTCACTCCCCTCTACTCCTTTATCTTCGCTTCCCTTCTTTCTTTCATTCTCTCTACTTTCCCTCCCTTTCACTATCCATGACCTCATCTATCTTCAGTTCCTTCACTTATTTTTCTCCCTAATGACCCTTCTTCTCACTCTCACTCTCCTCCTTTATCTTCATTTCCCTTTCATTTTCATTCTCCCTACTCCCCCTTCCTGTCACTCTCCTTCTTGTCCACAATCTTTATTCCCTCTCTTCATTCAATCTCCCTACTTCCTCCGTCCTCACCACTCTCCTCCTTTGTCTCCATTTCCCTTCTTCCTTTTATTCTCTTTTTTTCCTCTTTTTCACTCTTCCTATCCTTCTCTGTGGCTACGACTCCGCGGGTCCGGCTTCGAAACCTGGGGAAGGTAAACTGACGATATCTCGGAGTTCACATTGGTACGTGTCCCGGGGGTAATGGGTTCTTGCCTACGACAGGCTTAAAGTGACAACGGTACGGAGATGAGCATTGCAGCCACGCGCAGTTACAGCGTAAGCACCCAACTTTATCTTACCTCTTATATCCTTCTCTATCTTTAGTTTCCTTTGTTTTTCATTTTCTGTGATTCCCCTTCCTTTCACTCTACCGTTCCTCTATTTTTATTTCCCTTCATTTTCTCATTCTCTCTACTTCCCTTCTTTTCAATCTCTTCTCATCGGTCTTAATTGCCCTTCCTTCTCCCATTCTCTCTACGTTCCCTATCATACACTCTCCCTCTCCTCCTCTACCTTCATTTCCCCTCCTTCTCCCAATATCTCTACGTTCCCTCCCATTCACACTCCCTCTCCTCTTCTACCTTCATTTCCCTTCCTTCTATCATTCTTCCTACCTCCACCGTTCCTATCACTCCCTCTCCTCTATCCTCATTTACTTAATTGTTTCATTCTCTCTACTTCCCCACCCATTCGCTCTCCCTCTCCTTCTCTATTTTCATTTCCCTGCCTTCTTACGTTGTCCCTTTTACTCCTCCTCTCCTCGATTCTCCTTATTTCCCTTCCTTCTCTCATCCTCCCACTCAGCCACCCACTCTCCTTCCTCCTCCCACTCAGCCACCCACTCTCCTTCCTCCTCCCACTCAGCCACCCACTCTCCTTCCTACCTTCTCTTCTCCCTATCACCTTCCTCCTCCTCCCTACTACTTACTCTCCTCAATCCCATTCACCTTCCCTCTCCCTTTTACCTTCTTTCCCTCCCAGGTGTCTCATTAAACTCTTCTCCCAGGTAAACAACTCTCTCTCTCTCTCTCTGAACCTCTTCTTCCTCTCCCTTCACCAGCACTTCCTCCTCCTCCTCCTCCTCCTACTCCTTTTTTTCTTTTTCAGTCAATGAATCTCTCTCAACTACAACTCCTACTACTTTTTTCTTTTTCTTTTGTCTCTTTCTCATCCGTCCTTCCACCTCCGATTTGCACTTTAATAATGTTTTGTCCTCCTCTCTTCCTCCTTCTTCTCCTCTTCTTCTTTATTTCCTTCTTCTGTGGTTTACGTTCTCCCATCCATCCATCTCCATACCTTATTCCTCCTCCTCCTCCTCCTCCTCCTCCTCCTCCTCCTCCTCTCTTCCAAGGTATCTCTGAAAACTGGGATAATCATATCCCCAGCGATGTTATATATCTAGACTTTCAGAAAGCCTTTAACAAAGTGCCACACGAAAGACTCCTCAAGAAACTCAAGTCGGCGGGATTAGGCGGCAATCTGACAGCGTGGATCAAGGACTAGCTCACTGGTAGAAAACAACGAGTTGTACTCAACGGACAGGCCTGAGTGGCTCCAGTCACAAGTGGAGTGCCACAGGGGTCAGTGCTGGGACCCATATTTATTTTATATATATATATATATATATATATATATATATATATATATATATATATATATATATATATATATATATATATATATATATATATATATATATCAACGACCTAGAACTAGGATTAAAATCCAATCTTTCAAAATTTGCCGACGACACAAAGGTGGGTGGGAAGGCCCTCACGAAGGCAGACTGCGAAATTATCCAGAGAGACCTGGACCTGATCACTCGGTGGTCGGAAAAATGGCAGATGTCCTTCAACACTACCAAATGTAAAGTAATGCATATCGGATCCAGAAACAGCAACCACACATACCACATGGGTGGCGAACCACTACATGTTGTGCAAGAGGAAAGAGACCTCGGGGTCACCATCAGCAGTGACTTGAAACAAACAAAACACTGCAAGTCCGCCTGTAAGAAAGCCAATACAATGCTTGGGTTCATAGCGAGGAACTTCGAATACAAGACGCCGGGAGTTATGTTATCCTTGTATAATTCGCTGGTAAGGCCCCACCTGGAATACGCCGTGCAATTCTGGTCTCCTAATTACAGGAAAGACATTCAATTACTTGAGAGAGTACAGCGCCGCGCCACGAAGGTGATACCATCACTGAGGACGAAGCCCTATGAAGAGCGACTCGAGCGATTCAACCTCTTCACGTTGGAAAAGAGACGCCTGCGGGGAGACATGATACAAATTTTTAAGTACCTAAACAAGCTCAGCAACGTTGATCACTCCAAACTCTTCACGCTACAAACTAACCTGAAAACAAGAAACAACGGAAAAACAATTCAAGCAAAGCGATGCAATACCGACATCGGCAGGAGTTATTTCTCGAATAGGGTTGTTCGCCACTGGAACAGCCTTCCTGCAGAAGTGGTTAGCGCAGAGACCATCAACTCCTTCAAGAAACGCATTGATCGCCACTTTGCTGCATCGGGAGTGAACTGAACGTTCCCAAGAGTAGATACACAAGTGCTTTAATCCTTCCCTGCAAGCCATTCCCATGGCAAGCGCATTGATTAAATCACTGAACGCAGGCAGCCTAGTAATGAGCCAACAGGCTTTCTGCTGCCTGCTAGTCCATGTTTCCATGTTTCCTCCTCCTCCTCTTCTTCTTCTTCTCCTCCTTCTCTTCCTCCTCCTCTGCTCCTCCTCCTCCTCCTCCTCCTCCTCCTCCTCCTCCTCCTCCTCCTCCTCCTCCTCTTCTTCTTCCTCTCCTTCTCTTCCTCCTCCGCTGCTCCTCCTTTTTCTCCTCCTCCTCCTCCTCCTCCTCCTCTTCCTTCTCCTCCTCTGACTCTTCTTTTTCTTCTTCTTCTTCTTCTTCTTCTTCTTCTTCTTCCTCTTCTTCTTCTTCTTCTTCTTCTTCTTCTTCATCATCATCATCCTCATGCTTTTCTTCTTCTTCCTCGTCCTGCTTATCTTCATTCTTCTCCTATTCCTCCTCCTCCTCCTCCTCCTCTCCTCTTCCTTTTCCTTTTCCTTTTCCTCCTCCTCTAGCTCCTCCTCCTTCTCCTCCTCCTCCTCTTCCTCGATGCTGGGTACGGCCAAGAGACGCCTATCGACGCTAATGGGAATATATTTTTCTCTCCCGTTTCTGGAAAGCAGGTGACGGAGAGCTGATTGCTAGATAGGTTGACGGAGACACCTGCTGGACAGAGACAGATGAGCAGATGGACAGATGGACAGAAAAAAGACGGTCGTGTGGAGAAGAGAGTGTGTTGATTAGGAAAGATGGAAACATCCCTCATTAATTTCAAAGGAGGGGAAAACAAAGAAAAAGAGAGGGAGTAAATAGGATGTTGATGGAGACAAATGGAGAGATACAAGATTTAAGAAGTGGAAACAAAGAGACAGAGGTATAGAGTAGATAGTGAAAGACATAATGGATAGAGACGAAACTGAGGGAGTGGCAACAAAGAAACATACGGTTAGACGGAACAGACAGTGCGCTGACAAGAGATTGATAGACAAATACAAGAGTAAAGGAAGTGAAATAAAGAAACAGACATTTAGAGGGAGAAGATACTGTGTTAATTAGAGACAGATGGACAAATACAAGATTAATCAAGACTGGAAACAAAGAAACGGACGGTAAGAGGGAGTAGAGAGTGTCCTGATTGAGTTAGATGGACAGAGTAACCGAGGCCTGTTGACACATTAAAGAGACATAGACAAATAGTGTTAAGTCGACGAAGACAAAGCCAGCAACCGTAGAGAGTGACTGGGGAAATTGACCGCTCTTTCCGCCACATCTTTTGATTTATTTTTTATTTTTTTTTTAGGAGCAGCGAGTAGCGTGCTTTTTTATTATTGTTTCCTTTTTTGTGCCCTTGAGCTGTCTCCTTTGTTGTAAAAAAAAAAAAGGAACAAGGAAAGGAGAGGAACGAGGAAAGGAACGACGGAAGGGACAAAGGAAGGGAAAGAAGAAGGGAAGAGCGACGAGGATCATGGGAAAGGATACGAAAAAAGCGACAAAGAACGTAAAGGACCCACGGAAGAAGAGACCTAAGGGAAAAAGGAACAGAAGGGTAGTGGAAAGGACAAATGATAAGGGAAGGACCAAATCAGACAATAAAGAATAGGAAGGAACAAGAAAGAAGCAACGAAAAGAGAACAGGCAAAGGATCGAAGGAAGAAACATAGGAACAAGAGAAAAAAAAGGAACAGAAGGGTAGTGGAAAGGACAAAGGATAAGGGAAGGACCAAATCAGACAATAATGAACGGGAAGGAACAAGAAAGAAGCAACGAAAAGATAACAAGCAAGGGATCGAAGGAAGAAACACAGGAACACGAGAAGAAAAAAGATATATAAGAAACCAGATAAATGGCAAGGGAAAGGAAAAGGTAAGGAGCACGATTACAAACAAGATAAGGCAAGATAAGGTAAGAATTAAGGTAGGGAGGATAAGGAGGTAAGTAAGTAAGGCAAGGAAGGAACTAGGTAAGTGCTATGGTAAGTAAAGGATAACGAACGAAGGAACGGGCGACCCCAAGACGAATTCACTAACCAGGGGACGAACATGACCGGCTTGAAGGTAGGGCACAGCTGGTTAGGAGAGGAGAGAGTAGCAGCTTATTGGAACTGGCTGGGACTCCTGATGATGACATTGATTCTTGTTCGCCGTCCACCTTCTTTACTATCAAACACACGACCTCTCCTTTTCTCTCATCCTCTTTCTTCCCGGTTTTTTTTTCCCTTCCCGTCAGTCACATTTCTATTCTCTCTTCCTATCTCTTCTGTCTCCTCTTCTGTCGCCTTGTTGTTCTTCTTCTTATCCCATCAAAACATCTATCCCCCCCTCCTTTCTTCTCTCTCTCCTCTTCTTTCTCCTTGTAATTATTCTTTTTCTTCTTCTCCCAGCAAAACGTCTCCTAGTCTCCCTCTCTCTCTCTCTCTCTCTCTCTCTCTCTCTCTCTCTCTCTCTCTCTCTCTCTCTCTCTCTCTCTCTCTCTCTCTCTCTCTCTCTCTCTCTTCTTTTTTATTCCTTCCGTTCTTCTTCTTCTTTTCCCCTTTCCTTTCCCATCAATCCACCTCTTCTATATATTCCTCCCTCATTTATTTTTCTTCTCTATCCCTTTCTTCCTCCTCCGGTCTTACACTTTTCTTACTCCCCTTTACTTTCTTATTTTCTTCTTCTTTCAATCCATCTCCTCCTACTACTACTCCTTCGCCTCTTTTTTTCCTTCTTTCTTTTCTCTCTCTTCCATCTATGTTGTTCCGTTTCTCTTCCTTTTTTTCTCATCTTTCTCCCATTTTTCCATCTCCTCCTTCACCTCTATTTTCTTTTTTTCCTCTCTTTCTTTTCCCTGCTTTCCTCTTCTTCCTCACCATCTTCTCCTTCTCCTTCACATCTTTTTTTTTCTTTCTTTCTTTGACCTCTCTTCCTCCTCCTCTCTATCATTTTTCTTCCTCCTCGTCAACTGCTCCTTCATCTCTTTATAGTTTTTTTTTTCTTTTCCCGCTCTTCCCCCTCCGTTCTATAGCTCCACCTTTGTACTCTACGGACGCTTTGTAGTTGGGATCAGAAAAAAAAAAAATTTACCGATGTCACAGTGAACAAGAATGAATGGCTGGTGCAGTGGTACGGACTTTGATCTGACTGACTGACTGACTGATTGACTGACTGATTGATTGACTGATCTGACTGTCTGTGTTTACTCCGTCACTTGTATTTGTTCCTTTGCCCTCCTCGATACTCTCTAAGCACTGCCCAGCCTTCAGCAGCGTGCATCAAGGCGGAGAGTCATCTGTCACACGTAACCTGGAGGGCGAAGGGCCACGGAAGGCGGACAGACACGTGTCGACGAGAGGGAGATCTGTCGAGGCGGAGGTGAGTTACCGGAGTCTGTTGCCATTCCATTCTCCGGTCCCACAACTTTCGTGAGCCAATATTGCCTCTTCTGCTTTTCAGGCCGCAACTTTCTCAACCATCTTTTCAATCGCGGCCCGTTTTTCCCGTCCCCTGGAGTTGTGTCGGGGAAGCTGCTGGTGATAAATAAAAAATATAGGTACGAAGGCACCAGAATCCATGCCACCTGTGGACGAGCGGGACTTCCTGCACCCTGATACACGTGCGGAGAAGTCCCAGCAAGACTCTCCGGGGGGGCGAGGGTCCGGAGTGACACACGCCGAGGGAACGGAGACTCCAGCCCCCTCTATTGACCGCGACGAGAAGAGGGACAGAGGAACAGTAAAGGGCAGCCTGAAGCAAGGTGGCGTGACCTGGCGACGTTCTGACAAGACACAACCCAAAAAGAAAGACCAAAAGGCACTCCTCGGCGAGTCAGAAGCCAACACAAGGGGCACCAGGGCACCGAGGGGCAACCTGACGCAGGACACCACGTTGAGGAAAAACACTGATCAGGCACATCCCAAGAAGAAGAGAAAACCAAAACGAGCGCCTCAACCCAAGAGCGCAAGAGAAACCAAGCCACTGCAAGGCATCCTGAAGCCGGAAGCCACGCTCTCAAGGGGTCCCAGGAAGACGGTGGTGTTCCGCTTGAGCAACCTGACCTCCCTCGTGAAGGAGCGAGAACTCTACGGAGACAAGGAATACCACGCCTATGGGACCCGCCTCTCCGCCCTCCTACCCAGCCTATGCCCGCACGACGAGACGGGCTTCGCGGACGGTGCAGAGGACACCAACACCCACTACTCATGCAGGGGCGGAAAGGGGAAGGGGAATGGCATGAGAAAAGGGAGGAAGAAGGGAAGGAAAGGGGAAAAAGTGAAAGGAGAGAGAAGAGCAATGGGGAAAGTGAAGGGAGAGGGAAAGGAGGCGGAGAGCTAAAGATAGGGTGGAGGGATGGCTAAGGGAATGGCAAGGCGTTGATGAGGGAAAGAAAAGTTCACTAAAGATAAAAGTTGATTAAAAAAACAAGGGAGGAGAATATCAGAAAAGAGAAAGTAAAGAACTGTGTTAAAATAAAACAAGAACATAATCCGCCACATGACAATTACGTTACTCATATC
The DNA here is from genome assembly GCF_024679095.1 of Eriocheir sinensis. NCBI lineage: Eukaryota > Metazoa > Arthropoda > Malacostraca > Decapoda > Varunidae > Eriocheir > Eriocheir sinensis. The sequence goes on along the minus strand of NW_026111786.1, from coordinate 37,439 downwards.
AAAATACATAAAAAAAAATATCACAATGAAAGCCTCGAAATCATATATGAGAATTAGGGAACGAATGAAAGAGTGAATGAATGAGAGAATGGATGAGCGAACGAATAAGTAAATAAATAAATAAATGAATAAAAAATAAATGAAATCAGCGATATAATGAAAAAGGAAATGAAGAAGTGATGGAACAGATAAGTGAATACGTGAGTGAAAGAATGAAAAAGTTAATGAACGATTGAAAGTGGCTGAATGAACGAATGAGAGTGAATGAATGAATGAATATCAATTAAGTGAGTCAATGAAGTAGTAGATAAAAAAAATAATTGAATAAGTGAAAAAATAAAAAAAATAAATGAGTCAGAGAAAAAAAAAAGTTAATGGACGATTGAAAGTGGCTGAATGAACGAATGAGAGTGGACGAACGAATGAATGAATATCAATCAAGTGAGTCAATGAAGTAGTAAATAAAATAAAAAATTGAATAAGTGCAAAAAGAAAAAAAAATGAGTCAGAAGAAAAAAAGAATGAACGAATGAACGAATGAACGAGTGAAGGAGTGGGTGACCTAATTCGGTAACGATAAACATGAGGGAACCGTTATCATCCCCATCCCTTCGATAGCTGATTACAAAGGTCTCGAGTCAACAACATCCAATACCCGAAAAAGAAGCCGGAGGGAGCCATTACTTTTATGAGACTGTCGTTGCTATTATCAGGGGGCCATAACGCACACACCCACACACACACACACACACACACACACACACACACACACACACACACAGGTAATGATGATTAATACCTTCTCACATGTCTCACTTTCTCCTCCTCCTCCTCCTCCTCCTCCTCCTCCTCCTCCTTCTCCACCTCCTCCTCACAACATTACCTGTCCCCTCCGTGCAGGTACCCAAGGGACGCCTCACTCTATACTTACACACCTGGCTTTCTCCCCTTCCAATCCGTTTTCGTCTTTTTTTTTAATTCTCTCTCTCTCTCTCTCTCTCTCTCTCTCTCTCTCTCTCTCTCTCTCTCTCTCTCTCTCTCTCTCTCTCTCTCTCTCTCTCTCTCTCTCTCTCTCTCTCTCTTATAATATTACTGCATTCTAGTCCTCCTCCTCCTCCATGCTTCACTTACTATCCACTTTTCTCCTTTTCTCCTTACATTCTCTACATCCTTTTTTTTTTTTCCTCCTACACTTCGCTTTCCTCCACTTTTCCATACTTCCTCCACTTTTTCCACACCTCTGTTTTTGTCTCCATATTTTCCTCCTGACGCTTTTTCCTTATATGCACTTCTTTTTCCTTCTTCTTCTCCTCTTTCTTTATTTCCCTTCCTCCCTCCCTCCTTCCCTATCCTCCCCACTTCTCCAACTTTCCCTTCACTCATCATATTACGCTATGGTGAGGCCGACCAGCAGGCCCCTTCAAGAAAGCCTAAAGGCCGAAAAAAAAAAAAAAGACTTCCTTCCTTTCCAACTTTTCCTTCACCGACATATTTTTTCTCCTTATTTTCTCTCTTCACTCCGTCTTTCCCAGTCTCCCTCCTACTCTCTTCCTCCATCCTCCCCTCCTCTCCTCCCCTCTTCTATTTAACACCCTTATTTTTATTTCCCTTTCTCTCTTCCCCAGTCCTTCCACCGCCTATGCTTAATTATCTTTTTTTTTTCTTTTTCTTCCCAACACATTCTCAACGTCCCTTGCGCTGGAAATGAGCACTGAGGCCACGCGCAGCTATATCGCTGTATATTTTACCTTCCTCCTCTCGTTTTCTTCTACTTCCATTCCCATTCTTTAACCCTTTCTTCCTTTTTCCTTATCCCTTTACGTCTTCCTTCCCTTCCTTTTCTTTTACCCATTTTTCCTTCTTTCTCTCTCCACTCCCCCTCCTTTCTTCACCCACCTACCCTCTTTCCTTCTGTCTTCCATATCCCTTTTCTCTTTTCTTCCTCTTCTCTCTTCCTCCAAACACCTTCAAACCGCAACATATATTTTTTTCCTCCACCACGTCTTCGCCTAATCCCTCCACCCCCCCTCCACCCTGTGACGTTTCCTCCTCCTCCTCCTCCTCCTCCTCTTTTTTCTCCTCCTCCTATTCCTCTTCGTTTTCCTCCTCCTCTCTTCCTTTTTTTCTTTTCTTCTTCTTCTTCTTCTTCTTCTTCTTCTTCTTCTTCTTCTTCTTCTCCTCCTCCTCCTCCTCCTCCTCCTTTCCTTTATTGATCTTCAGCGGCCGCTCAGTAACTTATCGTCTTTATCAGATTATTTCACGTCCTCCCTTCGCTTATCGCCTCAGCCTGTCGCCCTCCCTTGACCTTCCTTTCGCTCTTTCGTCTGAGGCAATGTGGTGATTAATTTTTTTTCATTGATATCGCTACGTTGTCCCGTACTAGTATAATGTACGTTTTGCTTTTACCTAACAATTACTTTCTTCTTATTTGTTGTTTTTGTTTTTCTTTCTTACATCGTTATGTCATGCACCGTCTTTCCATCATTTTTTCTCTCCTGAATGTTCGTAAGAAAAATATCTTGCTTCAATCATATCATTAGTTTTTCACGTTTATTTATTTCCTCTTTATTTGTTTTCTTTTTTTCTTTTACCGTCATATCACTATTTTTTTCTATAATTATTTCTTTTCTGAAAGCCCGTAAAAAAAGTCTTGTGTTTGTCATAACATTGGTTTTCACGATTATATAAGTATTTCCTCCTCCATTCTCGGTTTTCTTTTTTTCTTACACCGTAATGTCACTGTCTGTTTCTATCACTGTTTCTTTCTTGAATACTCGTAAATAATCTGTCTCGTAGTATTTATCATAACATTCCTCTTTCACGTTTACTTATTTCCTCCTTCTTTCTTGGTTTTCTTTTTCTTGCACTGGTATGTCACTGTTTTTTACTATCATTTCTTCTGTCCTTCTTAACACTCGCAGTAAACTATCTTGCATTTATCATACCATTGTTTCTTCGCGCTTTTTCCCCACTGATTTCTTCTTTTCTCTCGTTCTCTGTAAATGGAGCCGCGTAGAAGGTCCATACGCCGTCACTCAATCGGGTAATCAGCCAGTCAGTAATCCGATTCAGTCCCAATACAGCGACTCGAGATTTCCTTCTTCCCTCTATCTGAGGCGAGGACTCCAATCAGTACGGGTTAATTTTACGTGACAAAACGAGTTATGAAAGACCGAGAAAGTAGTTAGAAAGTATGTAAAACCATCAGCTAAAGTCATTTACGATAATATCAAAGACAACAGATTAACCGTTTTTTTTTTTTTTTTTTTTTTACAGCCATGGAGACAGTGCAAGGGCGTAATTAAAAAAAAAAAAAAAAAAAAAAAAAAAAAGGCCCGCTACTCACTGCTCCAGAACAGAGGTTAAAGGAATGTTCGAAATCAGAGGTCAATTTCGGGAGGAGAGGTGTCCTGATACCCTCCTCTTGAAAGAGTTCAAGTCATAGGCAGGAGGAAATACAGATGAAGGAAGATTGTTCCAGAGTTTACCAGCGTGAGGGATGAAAGAGTGAAGATGCTGGTTAACTCTTGCATAAGGGGTTTGGACAGTATAGGGATGAGCATGAGTAGCAAGTCTTGTGCAGCGGGGCCGCGGGAGGGGGGGAGGCATGCAGTTAGCAAGTTCAGAAGAGCAGTCAGCATGAAAATATCGATAGAAGATAGAAAGAGAGGCAACATGGCGGCGGAATTTGAGAGGTAGAAGACTATCAGTATGAGGAGGAGAGCTGATGAGACGAAGAGCCTTTGATTCCACTCTGTCAAGGAGAGCTGTGTGAGTGGACCCCCCCCCACACACACATGAGATGCATACTCCATACGAAGGCGGACAAGGCCCTTGTAATTGGACAGCAACTATGTCGGGGAGAAGAACTGGCGGGGACGGTACAGAACGCCCAGCCTCGAGGAAGCTGATTTAGTAAGAGATGCGATATGAAGTTTCCAGTTGAGATTTTGAGTTAAGGATAGACCGAGGATGTTTAGTGTTGAGGAAGGTGATAGCTGGGTGTTGTCAAAGAATAGGGGATAGTTGTTTGGAAGATTGTGTCGAGTGGATAGGTGGAGAAACTGTGTTTTTGAGGCGTTGAAGGACACCAGGTTCCTCTTGCCCCAATCGGAAATAATAGTAAGGTCTGAGGCTAAGCGTTCTGCAGCCTCCAGCCTTGAGTCGTTAAGTTCCTGTAGAGTGGCATTTTTTTGTTCTCAAAGCTATCCATTGATTTGTATAGATTTCCATATTTTTAGTCTGTATTTTTTTTTTTTTTTTTACAGCTAAGGAGACAGTTAAAGGGCGTAAAGAAAAATATAGAAGAAAGCCCGCTACTCACTGCTCCTGAATAGAGATCAAAGGAGTGTCCAAAAGAGAGGTCAATTTCGGAAGGAGAGGCGTCCTGATACGCTCCTCTTGCAAGAATTGAAGTCGTAGGCAGGAGGAAATACAGGTGAAAGAAGATTGTTCCAGAGTTTACCAGCGTGAGGGATGAAAGAGTGAAGACGCTGGCTGACTCTTGCATAAGGGGTTTGGACAGTATAGGGATGAGCATGAGTAGAAAGACGTGTGCAGCGGGGCCGCGGGAGGGGGGGAGGCATGCAGTTAGCAAGTTCAGAAGAGCAGTCAGCATGAAAATATCGATAGAAGATAGAAAGAGAGGCAACATGGCGGTGGAATTTGAGAGGTAGAAGACTATCAGTATGAGGAGGAGAGCTGATGAGACGAAGAGCCTTTGACTCCACTCTGTCAAGGAGAGCTGTGTGAGTGGACCCCCCCACACACATGAGATACATACTCCATACGAGGGCGGACAAGGCTCCTGTAAATGGATAGCAGCTGTGCGGGGGAGAAGAACTGGCGGAGACGGTACAGAACGCCCAGCCTAGAGGAAGCTGATTTAGTAAGAGATGAGATATGAAGTTTCCAGTTGAGATTTTGAGTTATGGATAGACCGAGAATGTTTAGTGTTGAAGAAGGTGATACCTGAGTGTTGTCGAAGAATAGGGGCTAGTTGTTTGGAAGATTGTGTCGAGTGGATAGGTGGAGAAACTGTTTTTGAGGCGTTGAAGGACACCAGGTTCCTCTTGCCCCAATCGGAAATAATAGTACGGTCTGAGGCTAAGTGTTCTGTTGCCTCCAGCCTTGAATCGTTAAGTTCCTGTGGAATGGATCTTTTATTAAAAGAAGTTGAGTAATGTAGAGTGGAGTCATCGGCGTAAGAATGGATCGGACAGTTCGTTTTGGAAAGAAGGTCATCAATGAACAACATAAAGAGAGTGGGAGATAGGACAGAACCCTGTGGGACACCACTGTTAATAGGTTTAGGGGAAGAACAGTGACCGTCTACCACAGCAGAAATAGAACGGTCAGAAAGGAAACTGGAGATAAAGGAACAGAGAGAAGGATAGAAACCGTAGGAGGGTAGTTTGGAAAGCAAAGATTTGTGCCAGACCCTATCAAAAGCTTTTGATATGTCCAGCGCAATAGCAAAGGTTTCACCGAAACGGCTTAGAGAGGATGACCAAGAGTCAGTTAAGAAGACTAGGAGATCACCAGTAGAACGCCCCTTGCGGAACCCATACTGGCGATCAGATAGAAGGTCAGAAGTGGAAAGGTGCTTTTGAATCTTCCGGTTAAGGATTGATTTAAAAGCTTTAGATAGACAAAAAAGTAAAGCTATAGGACGGTAGTTTGAGGCATTGGAGCGGTCACCCTTCTTAGGCACAGGCTGTATGAAGGCATACTTCCAGCAGGAAGGAAAGGTAGAGGTTGACAGGCAAAGGCGAAAGAGTTTGACCAGGCAGGGTGACAGCACGGAGGCACAAGAATTCACGCACCATTAACGAGCTTCCGCTGAATAGATGTTTTGTGAAGCAAGAGATTGGATGCATTTTTTTTTTTTTTTTAATAAACTCTTCTATGTGAGGCCCAGCACTTTTTTTTTTTGTGTGTGTGTGTGTGTTTGAATGAGTGCCTCTGCATGGACACTTACTAAAAGAAATGTGTTTTTTAAGTCATGATATTAGATCCAGTAATTATTTTCTTTATAAACTCATCTTGTATTACGTGAAAACCTTCACTCTAAATTTTGTGAAAGAGTGCCTATTCACGGACATATACAATTAAAAATGTGTTGGTAATCGATTCTTTTTCCTGGAAACACAAAAACAAACACATAGCAACAGAGTATGTTTTCTTGCGAACATTGATTTATTATTTTCCCATATTAACCAGTATCAAAAAAAAAAGCTCCCATGATTAACAGAAACCCATTTTATTGGTTTTCTGTTAAAATATCGTTATATACAAAAATAAAACGTCCATAGAGAAACCTACACACACAAAAAAACATATAACAACACAATAGGTGACTTTCTTGTGCACACTTGTATTATACTTCCCCATATAAACTAGAATTAAATAACTACTAAGCTCCTATGACCAACAGCAACCAAATTTACTCTTTATCAGTTAAAATATCGTTACATACAAGATCGCATCCACAAGAATGCAATTTTTAATCAAGTAAGCTTCTATTGATGCACGCACCCTCGCTTAAGTCTTTCTTGGCGACAAAAAGAAACCTCCATCGTTTTAAAAATCAGAGCAGCACAATAGTAAGTGATTAATGGCCTTGGGGACGCCGCTTTTGTGTGATCTGGGCTTTTGTCTTGGTGTGTGTGTGTGTGTGTGTGTGTGTGTGTGTTTGTGTGTGTGTGTGTGTTTGTGTTTGTGTGTGTGTGTGTGTGTGTGTGTGTGTGTGTGTGTGTGTGTGTGTGTGTGTTCAATCAGCGAGTTCTTCAAGTCATCACACGGATTAGAAGCTAACATTGGCAAAATCTCTGGAAAGAAAATTAATACCTAAACAAAGAAAAAGAGAGAGATCATTGCTAGGAATCACGATAAAGGAATAAAAAAAATGGAAAGAGAACACAGAAATAGAATACATAATGAAGGCAACGGAATGATTTACAATAATGGATATCGTCGAAGAAAATATATAGGAGTGAAAGGAAATCAGGTGGCCAAAAAGAGTGATATACTGGGACATAACTGATAAAAAGACGCAAGGAAAAATTATTCGCCAGAGGGTGTGACGAATATTTATATCGACACTGGAATCAGGAGGATCTACTAGAAAGGGATGCAAGAGAAGGATCAGGAAAAGCCTATATCCTCCAGCAGTGTGTTAGAGGCTGTTGATGATGATGGTGATTAGATAGATAGATAGATAAATACACAGATAGATAGATAGATAGATAGATTGATAAATTGAAAGATACATACATACATTCATACATAGATAAATAGATAGACCGATAAATAGAGAAACAGACAGACAGATAGCTATACAGGCATAGATAGATAGACAGATAAAGATAGATAGATAAATACATAGATAGATAGATAGATTGATACATTAATATATATATACATTGATAGATAGATAGAAAGATAGATAGATAGATAGATAGATAGATACATTAATGGATATATACATTAATAGATAGATAGATAGAGATAGATAGACAGATAGACCAATACCTGTCTGGCTTGCATTGTTTCCATTGCAACCCCAAACCTGTTCATCCGGCTAAATACGAGTGTCTTGATTACCTTCATTCAGACGCACTAAAGAGTGAATTAATAATACAAATACTTCCTGAATGACGTTAATTAAAAATATCCACATGTGATTGCGTCTTTTCTCTCTCTCTCTCTCTCTCTCTCTCTCTCTCTCTCTCTCTCTCTCTCTCTCTCTCTCTCTCTCTCTCTCTCTCTCTCTCTCTCTCAGGTAACAACAAAAGTACACATCTCCAGAGCACAGGTAACGCCAGACAGGAAGCAACTTAGGATTGAAAAAAAATAAAAATCAATGGATAGCTAGACAGACAGGGACGCCAAATCCGGTAAAACTTTTTGGATTAGGGGAAGAAAGGTAAGATTAGAAGAGATGAAAAGATTTAAAATGACACACAAAAAACTGATTAAACCAAGAAACAAGAATAATGCTGGTGTATAATAAAGTGATGATAATAATAATAATAATAATAATAATAATAATAATAATAATAATAATAATAATAATAATAATAATAATAATAATAATAATAATAATAATAATAATAATAATAATAATAATAATGATAATAATACTAACAATAATGATAATAATAATAATAATAATAATAATAATAATAATAATAATAATAATAATAATAATAATAATAATAATAATAATAATAATAATAATAATAATAATAATAATAATAATAATAATAATAATAATAATAATAATAATAATAATAATAATAATAATAATAATAATAATAATAATAATAATAATAATAATAATAATAATAATAATAATAATAATAATAATAATAATAATAATAATAATAATAATAATAATAATAATAATAATAATAATAATAATAATAATAATAATAATAATAATAATGATAATAATAATAATAATAATAATAATAATAATAATAATAATAATAATAATAATAATAATAATAATAATAATAATAACAATAATAACAATAACAAAAATAATCAAAGAAAAGAGAAACACTAAAGCATGGTAACAAATTAACTGAAGCATATACGAGACGCTTAAAAAGAACCTCAACTTACACTAACATGTAACACATAATTGATAATAATGATAGTAACAGCAACTACAAGAGCAACAAAAAGACACACAAAAAAACACATCAATGAAAATAAAACAACATTGATAACCTAAACAGGAGGCAAAGGGGCAATAGCAGCGATATCTAACTGAAAAACAACAAAAACAACAGCGACGGTAACAAACATTCATCCATAACTGTGTGTCTTTTTTTATTCGTGAAATGCAAAACAAATATAACACCGACATTTCACTCGCCAGAAGCAACAAGCCCCAAAGAGACAAAATTCAAATAAAAACTAAAACACTAGCTTGCATCACCCATGTACTGGATATAACAACAGTGAAAATATAAAAGGAAATAAAAAGATTAATGTTAGAGCAGATTTCAATATCCATTCCCTTATTTATGAATTTATTGGCACGTTTACCTTCCCTTCCCCGCTCTCTCTCTCTCTCTCTCTCTCTCTCTCTCTCTCTCTCTCTCAGTACCTTCACCTTTCTCAGAAGCCTTTAAGGAGAGCCGTTCAATGTCTCCCTCTTTGGTGCGTGTTTTATTGCTAGCCCGAAATTGCTTTTTTAATTGCCTCAACATTTAATGATATATTGACTTATTGATTTACCTATTTATATATTCATTCAGCTTTCTGGGTCTGTGCTTGTCTTTATCTTAATATATTGACCGACCTACTTATCTCTATTTATAAATCTAGCTTTTGATGTTATTGTCTCTCTTCTTTTATTCCTATAATTCTATGATTTTGTATCCATCTTATCTAAACGTCTACCAACCTCTGAACCTACTAACCCACCTACCTACCTAGTTACCTGCTTACTTTGACACATACCCAGCTATTTATAAATCTACCAATTTAATTATCCATCGATATTTCAACTTCTCTACAAATTCATTTATCTCTGCTATTTTTTTTATATTTTACAATTTTCTTATTTTTTTATATATCTATGGATCTACTTTACCTATACATCAGTCCATCACTCTGTCTGTCATTTTATATCTGTCTGCCTATCCATCTGCCCATCTGTCTGTCAATTCATGTATCTTTTTATCAATCTATCAGTTAGTTTTCTTAGACGTATTATTCAATACACTCTAGCTTTGACTATCTGGTGCAAAGACACACATAAAGAGGGACAGATGGATGTAGTTGGCTGCATCGATCTACAGATGAGGAGACAGAGATAGGGAAGGGTGAGTGAAAAGAGTGGGAGGGGTGGGGGGTAAAAGAGGAAGGAATGGAGTACAGGAGAAATGAATGTAGAGAAAAGAAAGGGAGAGAAAAAGGAGAGGGGAGGGGATGTGAGAAAAGAAAAGGGAAGGAAGTAAGAGGAATGAATAGGGGAGGCGGTGGCTGAGTGGTTAGCGTGCCGGCGTCGCGTCCAGGAGGACGTGGGTTCCGGTCCTACCTACCGCCAGAGCTGGGATTTTTTAGTCACTGCCGAGTGGCCTGAGACTACCCACATGCTGTCCTGAAGAGCATCCATCAACCCGCACTCTAGATTCTCTCTCTAAAGAGAGGCTCAAAGATGAGCTCTAGGGGGGTGTGAGTACGAGCCAAGCAAGATGGTGCCACAGTATAAACAATTGCCTGCGTCATATTGGGCTTGGCAGACCATCAGACCCCACAAAAAAAAACTACCGGCGGTATAGGCCAGAACGTAAAAAAAGATGGAGGGATTACGAGAGAGAGAATTGGTTAAGGAGAAAATGATTCTCTATAACCTAAAAAAATACTGAATGTGACCAAATAGAAATAAAAGCAGACAAACACATATTCAAAATAAAAACTGGTTTTGACTGGCCTTATGTTGCTTTATGTTGTTACGAGACCTTTCAAAGAACTGCGCCTTGTTCCCTTTGTTTCTTCTTTCAACTTTGTGCCGCCGCGCTGCACTCTAAATATAATCGGTCACCTCCTTGTGCACAACTGAAACTCCTTCAATATATACCTGGTACACTTGGAGGGAGATCTCAGTAACTATTCATTTAATCTTTAAGTATACCCCCCCCTCCCCCCCCCCTTTGAAGAAGTTTGAAGATGAGCATCATGATAGATGATCTTTCAATAGATAAAGACACTTTCAAGTATTTGAAAGGAATGGTGACTGATAAACCACATTTGGTGTTGTTTACTGCTGATCTGCACATGAATACACTGCATTTAGTTAAGGAATAAAACTTTTTTATGAAGGACTTTCTTTTTTTAAGTTTTCTTTTATGAATGACATTCGCCGTTTCTCTTACGAAACAACAGCAGCGGAGCAAGTTTGCTCCTAAGCACTGATTGATCCGATTTTACATTATCTCGGAAAGTGTGGACAATATGTCCATGGAAAGGTTTATGGAATATTGGCTGCTGCTGATATCAAATACATTTAAGAATTGTTAACGGCATTTTAGTAAACAAAGCAAACATTTGGCAGGTTTGGGTTGTGGACAACAATATATGTGGAATATAAGCTCTTGTAGCACCTCACAAAGAAGTGACTGACCAGTTCAGGTATCCAGAAAACTTGGCCGGATATTTGCGGATATTTGTTGTGCTCCTAGATTTGATTTGCCTGTGTCCAAGGGAAGCCTCCCCCGGCAGCCTCGGCGTGCTGGGAAGACTCGCCGCACGTGGCGTTATTGACCGTGGGAACAAGAGCAAAACTTTTGTTCACTCAGTCATATTTTTACTGGGCCAGGGAAGAATTTATATGTGTCGGGTGGTCGACCGTGCACTTTATTCTCTGGTCACTCCATGTAAGAAAACTGGTGATGTAACTCTTTGCCTTGCGTACTTCAACTTTTCCGAGCAAACACGTATGTTCATCCAAATCTGGATTGATACGGCGGTGAGAGGAGGAGGGGAGGAAGAAGAAGAGGAGGAGGAGAAATAGGAGAACGAGGACGAGGACAAAGAGGAGGAAGAGGAGGAGGAGGAAGAATAGGAGAACGAGGACGAGGACGAGGACAAAGAAGAAGAAGAAGAAGAGGAGGAGGAGGAGGAGAACGAGGAGGAGGAGGAGGAGGAGGAAGAGGAGGAGGAGAAAGAGGAGGAGGAGGAGGAAAAGAAAAGAAAGAACCGACCCTTTGTATGAGTAATAAACGAAAAAATGGATGAATGATGAAGAAAATGAGTAGGGAGAAGGGGGGACAAGAAGAAGAGGAAGGTAGCAAGAAATCGAGGTGGCAATTCTGGGCACGAACAACAACAACAGAAAAAGGACAAACATAGGGCGAAGCAAGGAAGAGGAGGAGGAGGCGGAGGAGGAGGAGAAGTAGGCAGGTAAAATCAAAGCAGGAGTTCAGACCCAGGGAAAAGAAGAGGAAGGAAAGAGGAAGGGCTGTAGACTCGTGGCCGGGGTTGTCTCATCTGCATTCCGGGCGTGACGGCGCGGCGCACTTGGCTTCATTTTGGTCATTTTTATGGAGTCCGGAGCGAGCGGTGCATTTACACTTACTGCCGCCCTGTGCTCGGAATGCATTTAGCACTTACTCCAGCAGCAGCAACACAAAAGCAGTAGTAGTGGTGGTGGTGGTAGTAGTAGAGGTTGTAATAGTAGTAGTAGTAGTAGTAGTAGTAGTAGTAGTAGTAGTAGTAGTAATGGTAGTAGTAGTAGTAGTAGTAGTAGTAGTAGTAGTAGTAGTAGTAGTAAGGCATTCAGCTCCTCAGGGAACAGAAATGTGAATCAGTAATCAGTCTACGCAAAATACCTTTAGGAATTATCGACTCCAACATCCTCCTTCACCTCACTCAACGTACTCCATATTACAAACTACGTATCATATGTGAGAAAATCATA
>NW_026111786.1:0-20000 GCF_024679095.1 Eriocheir sinensis | reverse complement strand
TCGCTACACATAGTCCTTACTGGGTTATCCATATTCCGTAGTTGCTTTTTTCGCTTTGACCCTTTCCCTCATTCCTTGCTCTTCCCCTTCTCCTCCTTCGTCATTTCCTCCTTGTGCTCTGTTCCTCCTTTTCCAGCACCTTCCGTCTCCTTCCTCCTTTCTTCTTCGTTTCCCCTATGTTGTTTTTCTACACATCGTTCCCTCTCCCTCTCCCATATCCCTTGTTGTCTCCCCTTGGACTTTCTTCCTTACTCCTTGGCATCCCCTCCGTTCCTCCGTTTTTTTTTTTTTTGTTTTTTTTTAATATCTTGCTTCCACTTCTCCAGGGCTACTTCCTCTTCTCTCAACATTCTCTCTTCCACATCCATTACTTCTATTTATGTTTTCTCCTGTCTTTTTCCCTTGGTCCTTTTTTTCTTCATCTCCGTCTTCATTTGCTCTTTTTTTTCGTTTATTTTCAACATTTCTTAAATTCCCTACGTTCTCCATTTCACTTCAGTTTCTTGTTTTATTGTTTTCTCCTTGTCTTTCTCTCTCAGTCCTTAATTGGTTTTTCTCCTCTCCATCTTCGTTTGCTTTTTTCTCATTCTTCCCCTTTTCCATTCCCTTCACCCTCCACATTCTTCCTTCTACATCCATTACTTATTTTGCTGTCTTTTTCTTGTTCTTCTCCCTCCGTTTAAGTTTTTGCATCATCGTCTCCGTATTCCTTTGTTCCTTTTCTTATTATTTTTTTTTTCGTGTTTCCGGGTTCCTTCTTTTATCCATCCGTGTGTCTCCTTCCGTTATTTATCATCGTCTGTCGCTGCCTCCCCATCCGCGTCCCCTTCTTTCTTTTCCCACCGTAACTGTACATCTTATTTCATATTTATCTCCTCCTCTTCCCTCTTTCCTCTTCTGTCTTTTCTTTCCTTTGTCCTCTCTCTCTCTCTCTCTCTCTCTCTCTCTCTCTCTCTCTCTCTCTCTCTTTCTAAAGCTACACACGCCCTTTTAGTCACACGCTTCCTGATACATAGCTAACTCTTCTTTCTCCTCCTCCTCTTTTTCCTCCTCCTCTTCCTCCTCCTCCTTCACCGTGGTTGGTTCAGTTAAGGTATAGGTGTTTTTTTTTTTCCTTCTTCCTCTCGATGGGAATTCTACCGTATGTTGGGTACCCGCTCAATACTACTGGGGGTGGCGCTGGTGGTAGCTGTGGTGGAAGTGAGGTCTGTAGTAGTAGTAGTAGTAGTAGTAGTAGTAGTAGTAGTAGTGGTAGTAGTGATGGTGGTGGTAGTAGTAGTAGTAGTAGTAGTGGTGGTGGTGGTGGTAGTGGTGGTGGTGGTAGTAGAAGTAGTAGTAATAGTAGTATAAGTAGTAGTAGTCGAAAAAGAACAACAACAATAAATATAGATGTAGTAGCAGGAGCCTTATTGATAATGATAATAATAATAGCAACGATAATGGTAATGATAATAATAGGATTAATATTACCGCTACTTTTAATACTAATACTAATGCAAATAATAATAACACTCATAATCGTTATAGATGAATAGTAGTACTGCTTAATGAAATATAAACTTTCTGTTATGGTATACTTTCCACCCGTGTTGCTAACCTTTATTTTTTTTTAATCGAGATATTAATGAAGTGCAAGTACAGCGGTATACGAGTAGCCTACATATTCGGACAGTGTGGGAGTGATGGAAAAACAATTATTATGTGTGTGGGAAGAGCAGACTATTAATTAATCTATGTCAGGTGTCCTTGATAATATACATTAATTAACAAGGTATATTTAATCACTCTACCTGCTGAATTAGAAAATGTCCTCCTGCCTCTATTCACAAGCAGCCTTTGTATTCAGTTACCTGTTAAGAGTACCACCATCCATTATCTTGCTATTCATGTGGCTAAACTATTGTGGGCAGGTCTAATTACTAGTGGGTTATTTATGTACTATCTGCTAAAAGGAAAGTCTAAGTTCATTCATCAATTCATCAACAACATTTATCAACGGGTTATGGCAATCTATCTTTTTCTTCTCCTCTCCGTCTTCGTTTTCTTCTTATTTTCTTCCCTTTTATTCCCTACATACCTTATATTCTCGCTTCCACATCCATTTCCTGTTTTGTTAATTAAGGAAGTAAAAAAAAAAAAACACCAAAAGAGAATAATTTATACTACGGTAACTTCCTTAATTAGCTCTCAGTCCTTGCCTGTTTTTTGTTCTCTTCCGTCTTCCTCCTTCTCGTCTTTCTTCCTTCTGTGTTGTAACTGAGTTCCGTGTTTGCCCGAGGTGTTGTGTTAAGGGCAGGTTTTTTTTTCAGTAATAACAATTTTCCGGATTTTATTGTGCCACTTCTATGTTACTTGAAGTCTCGTCTGTATTTCATCTCGCACTTTACAAACCCTTACGTCTTCACTCCCCCTCTCCCTTCCTCTCGCCTTTCATATCTCCTGCCTCATATCGTCACCTCTCCATTTCTCTTTTATTCATTTATTCTCTAACCGTCCTTCATTCTTTCGACCCCAAACCCTCTGGCACATCCCCCCTTTTCAACTTTTCTCCCCTTTTTCTCGCCCTCTTCCCTTCCCACTTTCTCAATCTTTCTCACTCTCTCTCCCCTTCATGCCTTCTTCCTTCCCACTTTCTCTATTTTTCTCGCTCTCTGGCCCTCTTGCCTTCTTCCCTTCCCACTCTATCAATCTCTCTCACTTTCTCTCGCCCGCATCCCTTTTCCATTTCTCCATCTTTTGCACTCTTTCTCTCGCCTTCTTTCCTTATTCCCTGTCCACTTTTTCAACCTTTCTCACCCTCTCTCTCGCCCTCTTGTCTTCTTCCTTTCCCTCCCTCCTTTCCTGCCTCTAGTCGTTGTCAGTAAGGGGAGTGAGTGAGTGAGTGGCCACCATCCTACCTATCGACTACTTGGCCGCGTCGCCGAGGAGCCTACCTGTGCTATGTCTGTCTGTATATACCTGTCCGTCAGTCTCCCTTGTAGACGAAGGGATTGGATGGATTCATACGAGAAGGGGAAGGAGACGCCGGAACGCTGAATGCCCTGGAAAGGATGGGAAGGGTTGCATTGTGTGTGTGAGGGGGAGGGAGAGGCAGGGAGGAGGGAATGATATGTATGTGTGGGTGGGTTGGTGTGTGTGTGTGTAATGTGTTGTTGTTTTTGTTGTTGTTAGGTGCAAGAGATGATGTTGGTTATCAAATGGGTGTGTAGGTGTGTTATTTATCGATTAGCTCTTTTATTGATCTATCTATTGATTTGTGGTGTCGTTTTTTATTGGTGTAGATGTTTTCAATAGCACGATGGTAATATACAGCAGTCGGTGTTTTATTTTGTCGTTGATTTGGATGTTCTTGTTCTTGTCTTTCTGTTGGTCTTCCTCTAGCTGTTGGTGTTGGTGTTGCTGCTAAACTACCACCTAAGTCTCGTCGTAGCTAGATGTCGGATCAAATCGCTTATAGAATGAATCCTGTCAACGTGAAACCAAACCTCTCTACTGGCCGCTCATTCTTGTTTCTTTTAATTATTGGAGCAGGGATTAGTCTTTTTTTTTTTTGCCACCGAGCTGTTCCTTTACTATAAAGAAATAGCACCTCAAACACGGCAACTTAAGATTACATGGAACAGCGACCCTTCGTACCTCTTAATAAAAGAAGAAACTATGCAAAAAGAACTTTGAGGTTGAATGTGTTCGCTGCGTTTATATTAATTACGTTAATCTCGCGTTAATTTGCTTTGAACACGGATTCCAGTGTCAACACACACACAACACACACACACAAAGAGGACGAGCATAATTATTCTACAAACAGGGAACATTTGAGCACACACAAGGACACCCACACACATAAACACAAGAGGAAGGGACAAACTGTGTACGTATACTTACCTTCGTTAAGGCAGCAAAGCGTGTGTGTGTACCTTCCCATAACGAGGCTGTGGACGGGAGGATAATGTTCTGTGTACCGACCTTTAACACAATTAAGATATAGGCCGATGTGTGTGTGTGTGTGTGTGTGTGTGTGTGTGTGTGTGTGTGTGTGTGTGTGTGTGTGTGTGTGTGTGTGTGTGTGTGTGTGTGTGTGCACTGCAGCCCCCACCCCCTCGAGGAACACAATGGGATGAAGGCAGAATAAACCGACCGTGGGGAGCAGCATAAACAAGGTTCTTGAAAGTGTGTTCTGAGTGTATGTACCCAGCCACTTGAGAAACATGAAAGTGTGTGTGTGTGTGTGTGTGTGTGTGTGTGTGGTGTGTGTGTGTGTGTGTGTGTGTGTGAGCACACAGGACGATGTGACGCGTCTAGTGTGGTAGCTATAAGCTAACGTAAGCTGCCTGCTTTGCATGCTCTTTCGCTTTCAGCTGCCACCGCTGGCTAGCCCTGTGCGAACCGGGGAGCCGAGTGCGTAAGTCTCCCCCTGCCAATACATAGCCTCTCCATCGCCAAGACCTCTTCTGTGCCTCCACGTGGCCACGCACGATAACTGGATGTCTTGCGGCTCCAGGCTAAACCGGCAGAGGATCTCGGAGCAGCAGGAGGCCCCAGAGGTGCTGGACCATGGACCACCGACGTGTGGATACACCCTGGTCCTTCACCAACTCCTGCCCCACTGTCTTGTAGGTGTCCTTGGCTGGACTAAGACTACGGGAGTCTACCCCGAACGAAAAATCCGTGAGTGGAGTCCCACGGAAGGCGGGGCTTAACAGACAGAGCCTCCGGCAGACTCCTGCAACCCTGTTTGGCTGATGGTCGTCCTGACCAGTCGGGCCACCATCAGAAGCTGAAAATGGCCAAGTCATGTGATGGCGAGGACTGAACACCCTAGCCATCACACAAATCCATCCATTGTTCAAACCTCTGCTATATTCACCCCCGATATGAGTATAGCAGAAGTCGTCTCCTGTAATAGAAGGACAGTTTGAAGTGTGTGTGTGTGTGTGCGCGCAGTTGTGGGCACGGTTCCGCTAACCGCTAATTAGCGAAGCTAATTTCTTCGTTTGCTGATTAGCGTTTTCGCTAACTTTGGAATCAGTTAGCAGACCAGTTAGCTTCCGCTAAGTGTAATTCCTCCTCCGCTAACTTTAAGTCCACTAAAAAATTCATTCAGGTTTGTTCGTGTCCGTTGTGGGCAGACACAGCACCAGTTGAGCCACATGGCGAAATAATTCCAGGGCTTCCACTTTTGGGTAAATCACGCCTTAAGGAAACTGCAGAAGGCTGTTTGTCGTACATTTGGCAGCCCCTTACGACCTGCTGCTACAAGCCTCCCTTCCCAGCCGTATGTAGTATGTTTGATTAGCACTTGAAACATTTAGTCGTGTCTCCATTACCCGCACGACTGCTGAGTGTTCCGCGCACCCGCTGCACTATTTGAGAACCTTTTTTTTTCCAGTATCCTTAGTCAGTTTGATGTTATGCAAGGTTTACCAGTTACTGGAAGTGCTAACACGTTTCCTGCGTTAGTACTTTTACCTGCACACCTTTGACTGATATTTTCTGACTGTACTCACTTTCCGTCATTGCACGGGACATCTGTCACGAAACACACGAAAACTTGATTACCTATTTGGGATAAAAATAAAAAAAATCAAACTTTCCGCCCGGGATTCGATCAAATAGCTTTAACCCTCTTGAAACTTTAATCAAATCACACGTCCGTTGACATCTTTATAACGAATACTGTTACGATGGTTCAATCACCAACAGCAGTGTTTTCAACCTTTTTTAAGGTTATGCACCCTTCCGTGAGCTTTGAGGGATTCATGCACCGTTGCAGCTTTTAGTTAGTATTCAGTGCGATTATATTAATATACTGTAATAGGCAAAATTGTAATACTTTAATCACGATTTAATTGAATTTCTTATATTACATATGTAGTTTTTTCTCTGTGCACTCTTGTACATATTGATCATAATATGTACCCCTCTATGGACTTCATTATTTCCATATACTCTTTGAAAAAATCCATACACCCTGGGGTGCACCATGCACACAGGTTGATACTCACCTAACCAATAGTATGGTAAGTGTCTAACCCTTAGGATTACTTCTACCATTATATCAGCCTTTATCCATATCCATTCAGAGTCATCTGGAACCAGTACTACACTACACTATCAGGGCGGAGTATTAACAATAATGCGCTCAGAAGAAACCTCCGTGCTTCTTTTTCTAATGCCTCTAGATATAAATCCTAACGCTCTGATAACGCTGTTCCAGGCGATATTTCTGCACCCACTGGGTCGAGGATTGGACGCCACAGTTAAACGCCTCCACTCCAATCCCTCCCCTCTCATCAAGATGCTTCGATCAGTAACATTCAAAGCGTTATTATCAAGGTTAGTTTCTCAAATGGTAATATAGTGTATGCTACTGTCAGTATTAAACTTCAGTTCCAACTTATTAGACAAGGCTAATAATCTGTTCAGGTCCCGCTGCAACATGTCATCAGGACGGTTCAGTCTAATTAGTGACCCACCTCGGTGCCGCCGGGAATTGCGGACCCGCGCCTTAAGGTCCTCACTTGATGGGCCGCGGTTTGTGTCCCCGGATGGCAATGCGAACCCTGTGGCAGTGACTGGACTCTTGATCATAATGTTCCTGAAGCCCTGATGGACGGGTGGGTGAGGGTGTCCAGCTCTCCTTCGAGGGATTCTCATTTATTCCCCGCCTTCCCCATCCCCACCTCTGTCATCCTTTAAACATACAAAGAGTTATATCCCCTTCCTGCTTTCCCTATTCACTTACCCCATACCCCATATTTCCCTTCATTCCCATTTCCGCCTCTGTCATCCTTTATGTAATAGTATAAAACGAGTGTTATTCCCTTCCTGTTTCCCCTCTTCCCGAGCCCCATACCCCATATTCCCCTTCTTCCCCATTCCCAGCTCTGTCATCCTTTAAGTTATATACTATGAGTTCTATTCCCTTCCTGTTTTCCCCATTATCTAACCCTATAATTGCTTACCTCTTCCAATTAATTAAAGAAAACTGAGACAATTTCCCCACTGTCCGTGAGTTCTGGTTTCCGATGTTTTCGCACTTCAGTTAACGTTAACGTCATCTTTTTTTTTTTAATATTTATGTAAAGGGATGACTGTTTCTTTCTTTCTCTCTGTATTCCCGCTTTGCATTACGGTTACTCTCCTCCATCTTGTACGTAAAAAGCTGAGCCCGGTTCCCCAGAGTTATACAGCACCTTTCTCCGCTTCCTTTATGACTCCCATCACTATTCCTTTCCTTCTCCATCCCATCACCATTTCTTTCCTTCTCCCTTCTTCCCTTGTCCCAGTTCCCATCGCTATTTCTTTCCTCCCTTCTTCCCTTATCCCGGTTCCCATCACTATTTCTTTCCTTCTCCCTTCTTCCCTTGTCCCGGTTCCCATCACTATTTCTTTCCTCCCTTCTTCCCTTGTCCCGGTTCCCATCTCTATTTCTTTCCTCCCTTCTTCCCTTCTCCCGGTTCCCATCGCTATTTCTTTCCTCCCTTCTTCCCTTGTCCCGGTTCCCATCGCTATTTCTTTCCTCCCTTCTTCCCTTCTCCCGGTTCCCATCGCTATTTCTTTCCTCCCTTCTTCCCTTCTCCCGGTTCCCATCGCTATTTCTTTCCTCCCTTCTTCCCTTCTCCCGGTTCCCATCACCATTTCTTTCCTCCCTTCTTCCCTTGTCCCAGTTCGCATCACTATTTATTTCCTTCTCCCTTCTTCCCTTTTCCCGGTTCCCATCACTATTTTTTTCCTTCTCCCTTCTTCCCTTGTCCCGGTTCGCATCGCTATTTCTTTCCTCCCTTCTTCCCTTCTACCGGTTCCCATCACTGTTTCTTTCCTTCTCCCTTCTTCCCTTCCCCCGGTCTCCCACTATATGTCGTTGATAGTACCACAGTTACGTCCTTCAAGAATAGATTAGACAAGTATTTTGAATCCAACCAGCAACAAAGATTTTACTCATTGTCATAATAACGTGAAGTTCTTCCGAATACTGGTGTCCTTGTCCGTTTTTATCGCCCGGTTAGTGGTAACAGTAATGGTAGTTCTTTCCTCTTTCCTACGTAATTTCCATGCAGTTATTCCATGCTACATGGTTCTTTTTCCTTTCCTGTCAGCTTTGGCTGGAGGGATGGGGGGGGGTGGGGAGGAGCCTTCGCCTTTGCTGTCCTTCATTTTCCACCTTCGATTAGATAGTTAGTGTAGCTTGTCGCAAACAGCCTCGTAAGGACCATCAGGTTTGCTGTTGTTTGTTCTTCGTTTGTGTTTATTTATTCCTCTACCAACAAAATTTACGAGTATACAGTACACTTCCCAAAGTCATTCCTCTGTTTGTTCTCTACTCATTTCCCCTTCATCTTTTTCCATCTTACACTTTCCTCGTGTTTCACAACGTTCGGACTCACTTTTATAGCCGTCCTCCTCCTCCTCCTCCTCCTCCTCCTTCTGATGTTCTTTTCCATCTCATATGTCCTCTGTAACATAAGCTCTTTGCATCCTCTTTCCTCTCGTCTTTTACATTGTCTCTGCTCACCACAACAGCCGTCCTCCTCCTCCTCCTCCAATTCCTCATTCTCCTCTTCCTCCTCCTACCTCCATGCTGCATGGTTCTTTTTCCTTTCCTGTCAGCTTTGGCTAGAGCAGTGTTTCTTAAACTTTTTTGTGCAGCGGACCCCTTTTATTAAAATTACTCATGTAGCGGACCCTTTATTATTATAATTTTATTATATTAAATTACTTCCATCCCAATGTGACTTAGCCACTGTAAAAAGCCATCAGGATTTGGTGCTACAAAAATAGGAATTTATGACGTTTTGGCCGAAAATTTGACTGAAATCGATATTAAAAATTATCCTGCGGACCCCTTGGAACATTCCACGGACCCCTGGGGGTCCGCGGACCACACTTTAAGAAACACTGGGCTAGAGGGATGGCGGAGTGGGGAGCAGCCTTCGCCTTTGCTGTCCTTCATCTTCCACCTTTGATTAGATAGTTAGTGTAGCTTGTCAAAACAGCCTCGTAAGGACCATCAGGTCTGCTGTTGTTAGTTTTTCCTTTGTGTTCCTCCTCCTCCACGTCCTCCTTCATCTTCTCCTCCTCCTCCTCCAACTCCTCCTCCTCCTCCTCCCCCTTATAGCCACTAGCCGCTGTAACATGTCCCCTTTACAGTCCTTCCTCATTTTAAACAGCTCCACTTGTTGCTGCGCTATGACTCCCTGGCGACCTCCTCCTCCTCCTGCTCCTTCCCCTCTTCCTCTTCTCTTTCCTCGACCTCCTCTTCTCCCTTTAGTTGGGATCCACCATCAATTCATTTCCCCTTTTAGAAGAGTAACCCACCAGAGAGAGAGAGAGAGAGAGAGAGAGAGAGAGAGAGAGAGAGAGAGAAAGGGTTAATGTCTTGTCTATTTTCAGCACAAGGCTTTACATCAGAGCGCTTTTTCCCCCACTAACCAGCTCAGAGGTGGAACAATATACAAGCCTAAATCATAAGTCAAGGTAACACACACACACACACACACACACACACACACACACACACACACACACGCCAATACAGTAAAGCCAGTCTGCTGTGTTATTTTACGAGTGCAGTCACGGTTATAAATGAATGCTCGCTGCTAGGTCCTGCGGCATCAATAAATAACAACAACGGCGACGGTGAATAAAATGAAAATGCGCCTGCTCGTGATATTTGTATGGCTTGGCGGGTGTATTGTTTGCGGCTGTGTTTTCCTATACGTGTGATGCCTCGATGTTTGTGTTGCTGTTGGTATAGGCTCGGCAAGAAAGATCGTTATGTTAGGCTATTCAACAGAAAAACGTGAAACTAAAATAGAAGCACTTTCATAAGAAAAATGTCTGCTATCCCCAGGCCGATCTGAGGCCACAAAGGACCTGAAGTGGAGGGGAATGGGTCTGTGGATGCTTCAGTATGTTAGAAGCCATTTTTTTTTTTGTTTACCTTCATTAAAAAAGTAAAATGTTTGCACCGATATATGATTTCAGTGAGCGTGTGTGTCTGAATTTTAGCCGCTTTCACCGACACAAAAACAGTGACTCTCTCTCTCTCTCTCTCTCTCTCTCTCTCTCTCTCTCTCTCTCTCTCTCTCTCTCTCTGTGTGTGGGGGGGGGGGGGGGTGGCAAAAAAAGAAATTTATGATGGCTAGAAACTTATTAATACCAAAGCCGTCATACCGCTTACCGTCCTCATTTTCATTATACTAAAAGTAACTTTACCATCACCAACAACAAGGCAGAAGCACCCCAGGCACTGTTGTGCGACGTTGTAGATATCAGAAAAAATAACGCCCACGAGCCTCAGCGAAAAGAAAGATGTGGCACATCACACCTGTGTCCTCGCCGCCCCAAGAGCGTTGCGGCACGATTTACGTGATGGCGCGGCGCACCTGGCGGTGATGACGCCAATCCATCAGCAAGTGTCAATCAGCCTCCATGAATATTTCCCCGCCACCACGCTACCTTACACCGACTGATTCTCTCTCTCTCTCTCTCTCTCTCTCTCTCTCTCTCTCTCTCTCTCTCTCTCTCTCTCTCTCTCTCTCTCTCTCTCAATTTCAGTTTCAACTAAAGATCTGTACTTACTTAATACATATATTAGGTTAAAAGAAACTGAAGTAATCGATTCCTAATCGATATATGACCACGACAGTAAGTGAAAATATTACAACAGAAAACATATGACTATCACCCATCAGTGACAGCATCCCCTATCGCTTGGCAGGTCTGCTTGGGTCTGGTTACTCTGGTAAGTGGTAACACTGCCCGGCGGGTCGGCGCCTGCAGCTGGCTTGTGAGTGAGCTGCCATGTCGGAGGATGAGTTGACGTTAATATGATACAATCTACTATGTGGCCTGATTAACAAGCTTTGCGTCTGAAAAAAACTATTATAATATTACTAGTTGGCTAACTAATCAACTAATGATAGTTACATTTACATACAATATCCCGCAGATCGTCTTTAGAAACTGAAGCGTCCACCGCAAACCACCAACAAGTAAATCAGCGCCTTCTGTGTAGTCATTTAAATACCTTCCTTGTCTTGTCAAGATGGTGTGCGGTGGTTAACCAATCATGTATGCTTTTCCTAGGTAGCTAATTATGAAGAAAAAAATGCAAGCCATCAGAGGCTTTTCGTTCTAATCCTTCAGTCCGATGATAATTATTTGATCAGCACAGAACTTGGTCACCAATACAACATGCCAACCGTGGTTTAAAAGTCCAAAGAAAATCCTTTTTCGTACCCCGATATATTTCCATTTGGGCACCGTGAGTTTTGAGACCGCAGGATTATAAAACAACTGCTACATAATTTATCATGGCACATACATCATGCTCCGCCAAAGAAGCAAACGAGTTACACCAAAACAAACTTCCTTTTAACGACCTAACACGAACACTTCAAGCATAAATAATGAGAATATCAAAATTAGCATCTCTCTCTCTCTCTCTCTCTCTCTCTCTCTCTCTCTCTCTCTCTCTCTCTCTCTCTCTCTCTCTCTCTGGAAAAATACAATAAACATGGTGTGTGTGTGTGTGTGTGTGTGTGTGTGTGTGTGTGTAGTATCTCGCCCAACTAATAACAGTAATACAATATCCTCCTATTTATCCTTCACAAACTTTCTCCCAACAACACCAAACAAAACAATGACAACTAATATTCTCTCTCTCTCTCTCTCTCTCTCTCTCTCTCTCTCTCTCTCTCTCTCTCTCTCTCTCGATACACAAAGCATAATAGCCTACACTCCGTTTTCATCGAGAATCTTTGGTATCATTTGTTACATCTGATATTATGGTCTCTCTCTCTCTCTCTCTCTCTCTCTCTCTCTCTCTCTCTCTCTCTCTCTCTCTCTCTCTCTCTCTCGAGTACCTCCTCCTATTTGTTCTCACTTCTCACCAATAGGCTAAGAACGCATTCTCGCCTATTCTCTCTATTAGGCCGCGGCCACACAGGGAACGAGAAAGCAAGCGAGAGCGAGAAACTTTGATGCATTATAAGCAATGGAGGTGGCCACACTGGCAGCAAGCAGGTAATGGCGAGAAAGCGACCTGGTTGGCGATTAACTTTTCTCGCTTTTTCTCGTGCGAAAAAGTTGGAAAGTTTCGTTTAGACGGCGCAACATCTGTGGTCATAAGCCGGAGAGAGACAGAAGGGGAAGGAATTATAGAAGTGAGGCACGGAACTATTTATAAAGACTTTTCACCTCATCCCTCGTGTGCGCCGACTGGGATGGGTGCGAGTGGGGAGTATACTTGTTAGCCTGTTAGGCTATACTGCTCCGCTGTTCTCGTTCTCGCTCTCGCTCGCTTTCTTGTTCCCTGTGTGGCCGCGGCCTAAATATTAACTCGCCTTGCCGCTCTCTCTCTTGCTCTCGCTCGCTTTCTCTCTCTCTGTGTGGCCGCGGCCTTAGTAAGTTGTTGACCGCGACAAACAAAGAGAGAACGTGCACGTGTATCAAAGTAATATTGGTCTATTGCTTGTCCCGGAAGAATGGTAGTTATTTTCTCATTACCTCGCGAGCTACAATACGTTCATTGTTTGTTATCCGTAATCTTACTCAATAAAAGACGAGAGGGGAAAATAACACTTACCCTCTTTGGTCTCCCTCTTCCTGCTGCTTTACCACAAGTCCTTCCTTTCCTCGTGGTCTTTACCTTGTATTTATTCTTATTCTTTTTGTTCTTGTTACTACCCCGAATTGTTTCTTCTTCTCTTGTTGTTTTCCTCTCTTTCTTGATTAGTCTTCAATCCACTGGCACAATAAATGACCCAAAACACCCGTATAGTAGGCTATCTGATATCGTTTAAACACTTTCTTTCCTTTGTAGTTTATCAATGTATGCCCTTAATTTTTTTATATTATAGTTATGTAAATCTAACATTTCAGTGCGCTTTTCTTTATATTTTACATATAGTTCTTGTCGATTCTGTACCTCTGGATGCCTATCACTTTTTTTCATTAAAATTTACTTTTACCAATGAATGTCCTTTACACGCACACTAAACATGGATTGGTGTTTTTGATACTCCTCCATCTCATCTTGTCGATTGTGTTCACTTCCTTCACAAAATCAGAGCTTCATTTCCTTTCCTTCATAAAATACCATTCCTTCGTCTCCCTCCCGCCGTCTCCTTGCACCCAACCACCATCACTGTATATCCTTGTTCTTCCTCAATAGTCGTGATACACTAAGCTACGCACCCACTGGCATGATGCGTAGGTGTGTATAATATCCAGCAAAAGTGTCCATATCACCTCAAGGAGAGTATCTGCAGCAGACCACTAACGCGCACAGACACACGCAACGCCAGGTTAGCCACTGCCTGGGCCTGGCTGATGCTGGTGCCGGATGTATGATGAGTGCATGTTGTTGCTGACAGCCATAATTATCAGTTTTCGTATTCATATGCCGCTTTCTTCAAAAGTGTTACCTTCCTTTGGGGGTTTGGTGGGATGTGTGACATGGGGGTGACGGGGGGTGTGGGGGTCCTAAAAGTGCCTCCCAAAAGTGACGTCCTTTTATGAATGACAAGAACGGTTTCATAAATAAAAATATGACAAGACCAACTGCTATATTTGATAAAGGATAGAAAACTGCCATAATGAACACCACTGAGTGCTGGGGATCGAGCCCGGGCCTTCTGAGTATAAGTCAGGGCAGCAAACAAGTAGTTGGTTTGCTGCCCTGACTTCTCAGAAGGCCCGGGTTCGATCCCTGGCACTCAAGTGGTGTTCATTATGGGATATTTTCACTGTGTTAATG
The DNA here is from genome assembly GCF_024679095.1 of Eriocheir sinensis. Taxonomy (NCBI): domain Eukaryota; kingdom Metazoa; phylum Arthropoda; class Malacostraca; order Decapoda; family Varunidae; genus Eriocheir; species Eriocheir sinensis. The sequence continues at coordinate 6,235 of NW_026111786.1, read as the reverse complement.
CAGTTTCTCTAATGTAGAAAACTCTAGTACTGTTGGTAAGATTTTTTTCTCTTGAATTATGAATTGGAGCTCAATTTATGTTTCTTCGTTTTAGAATTTATAAGTAACACATAAATCCATTCAAATTAAGAAGCAACAATAAAAATAATGTAATGGTGTCCTATTCTTAACTCGTCAAAACTAATTTGGATCCTGAGAACACTTTTAATGTAATATTTGTCTCAATAAGTTTGCAATAATTAAATTCTTCATCAAGCAAAGGTAGAGATACGAGATGGTAACCTTTTCTAATATGAGCTACAAGAACTGTAAGTTATTCAGAGCAACAGTATTTTTAGTTCGTTATCGTGTATGAATTCCAGGAGTACGTTCGTCTCACCGCAAGGGACACCTTTGTGCTATATTATGTGCTTCGTGCACATACAATACATTGCCGTGTTGCCATGCCGTCGTTAATTACTTATATTTGAGATTTGTATTTATAAGCGTCGATGTTACTATTTTATGGCGATAGCAATTAATATTTCAGCGGAGATAGATCAGTAATAGAATGCACCAAGTTACCATCATTACGGTTTTACTGGGGTTCTGATTAGGCTATTAGAAGAAAAAATGGTCATGACACCCCTCGAGTTAATGAATGACCAGGTCAGCCGTCTCAATTTGGGTGTAGCCTACTTAAGTTTTACCGGAAGGAATCGATTAATATTAAATATACAACGTTTACAAAGTGTATCTCCTTCACTTAACTCAATTTTATGCCGTTGAAACTCCGCTTCAACTCCGGTAATGATGTGGACTCGGCTGGGTCAGGCTGCATCCTGTTGACCTGTGTTGACCGTCCTTGGCCACATTTGTTTTCTTAAAGTGTATAGACGGTGACTTGTCCTCCATCAAACGTATCAAGACTTTTCGTTGACGATGTAAATTGTGTGTTTACCGGTAGATCCATCGGCAGACCCAGTCACTGTGCCAGAAAATACAGTGTTGTCGTGGAGACGGAAACAAAACTCAAATGTAACGAAATTGAGCCGTTCGCAAGCAGCTGATACCGGGTAGGCATACTAACACCCATATGCAGTGAGGTTGGTCTCTTTAATAGCCTTGGTAATCTAGAGAGAGCTCTGCCTACATGCTCGAGCGTTAGTGTCTCTTTCGTGTCTAATGATATCACCATATATTCCTTTTATATAGCCTACCATTGCTTGTAACATTCCAGCTCATCACACCGCTCTTGTTGGTCCCTCTGTGTGGTCTGCAAATTATTTTAGCCCATATTCAACCGATGTATGGCTTATTTACGAGTATTAATGAACGTTTAGCATTTCGTAACCCACTAGCTTACTCAAAATGTGTTATTCATATAAAAATATCTTGTATGGGACGAATCAACTCGAGGTGAACTGGACGAATAAGGTCGGTTGGCAACACTGGAAATATCCTCCAAACACCATATTTTCCTCATTTTTTTTTTCCTTTCTTCATACGCTCTCCTTCTTGAAGGTTTACATATTCTTAAAATAATTTCATCTCCTCAGAGGCTAGCAGACGGTCTGCTTGGGATTAATATTGTATGGTCACTTGCTGCTCCCTTCAACGACTCCCCTCTATGGCATCTTCATCCTCCACCCCTTCCCTCTCTCCCTGTCTGACTCGTCCTCGGCCCGCAGAGGGAACACATGTTTCTCGTGTGGGCTTAAACGCGGTCCTCTCGTTTACTTAACACTTACATAAACGTTAGTATTGTATTGTCAAGTGCCGGCGCGGGAGTGTGTCGTGTGTTCCATGTGTTGCCACCTGCCAGCTCAAGAGGAGAAGGAGTAAGGAGGCGTTCGTGTGGTAAGTCGAGGTGCTTGTGTTGTTTGGTGGTGTCATGCATAATAATCAGAGTACCGTGTGTGTGTGTGTGTGTGTGTGTGTGTGTGATTTGTATATTTGATCTATGTGTGTGCATGAAATCCTATAGTTTTACTCGTCCTCTTCCTCCATTTCATCACTATATTTGTCGTCATTATCACCATGCCACCACCATTATCATCACTATTTCCCTCACAACCATCAATATCATCCATTTAAGCCTCATTATCATTATTGCCGTGTTAGCCTCATGTCACGCAAAGGAAAGAGGTTTTAAAAAGTGAGGAAAGGTAAAGAGCAGACATGAAAACGGTGTGTGTGTGTGTGTGTGTGTGTGTGTTATACTTTCATTAGTACGCCAGGCATGCACAGGTCGTGAAAAGGACGTCAGTGTAAGCAATGATGCAGCAGTGGGAGGTGGGTGGAGTGCGTTGGGTGTGTGGGTGAGGTGTGTTGGGTGTGTTTCGCGTCGAGTGTGTAGGGTGAGGGTGTGTGTGGAGTGTGTCGAGTGTAGGAGGATGATGAAAGTAATTGGCACACACACACACATACACACACACACACAGACACACGGAAATGCTCCCCTAAATATCATGATAACGTTAGGCATAGCAAAAGGGAAGCCAGAGGAGGAACAGGAATATTTTTTTATTTATACGAATTTCAGTTGTAATTCCTGTGTTGATTAATCTTTATCAGCTGATATGCATTTTTCTTCACTGTGCTCTTTAAGGTGATCCAGTCTTTTACCGAAAGAGGGTTGAGGGGCAGGTAAAGAGAGAATGGGCGGATGAGGAGTATGGGCGAACAGGAACAAGCAGGTTTTCAGTGTTGCCATAACCCTACGTATTGTTATTCATCGTTTCCTCCGCATGTGTAGTTATTCCTTTTAACCCTCGCTCTTTAAACTATGGAAACGCTTTAACAGGTATGTACTACACGAGAACGTTGTAGGGGTTTCTAACGTCCAAAATTTTACGATACATGATTTTTAAGCCTCGCAGATCAGGAGGAAGGGGGAGGGAGGTATGGGGTGGAACAAGGAAACTTTGTAAAGGAGATGGGGTCATAGTTGTTGCGCAGGCTTGTTTTTTCATTCTTTTTAGCTCTTGACTGCTTTCTCTGGTGTAAAAAAATAAATATATATAGGAGGCCAGGGCGTTGCGGAGCGAGCCCGTATATTGGCAGCACCAGCGTACCACCACTCCTAGATGTGCGATAATTTCATAATATACGAGAATTCTATCGACTTTGTGAATATCTATTTAGCCTTTTCACGCTATAAAAACATAAATAAGTAATGATTGAATATCGTTATTTGGGCGGGTACGACAGTTTGGGCTTAAATAACTGGAAATACAATGTTCTGAGTACGACAATCTTGTGTTGCCTCGTCCTCCTCAACCACTGCAGTCCGCCATTCAAAGTTCAAACAACAACAACGGATGAGGTGCTGTTCTTCGTGATTAACAATGTACACATCAACCGTACACAGCTTAGCCTAGTGCCTGCTGCTTTACATTTCACACAGCGGCTGACCAGCAACTCCACGCATGCCAGAAAGTAAAAGAGCCGTATTTCACCTATATTTATTATGTCCACTTCCACCCCGCTGCCTCTTATCTCCAGTCTCACCCACTCCTACACAAACATTTACACTTTTAATATCTCTTCAAAGCGTACCCCAGTCTTCATCAGGGTGACGTGCCAAACGAAATGATTAAGTGTTTTCTGTCATATACAACCCCTGCTGCTACTAGCCTCTCTGGGGTGGACGGGCGGGGAGGAGAGTGACGGAGGGAGGTTAGTTCATATAAAATTATGTAAGTCGTATTAAGTTGATGTCATTCATTTTAATACTTTTTCAGTATATACAGGAGAGAGAGAGAGAGAGAGAGAGAGAGAGAGAGAGAGAGAGAGAGAGAGAGAGAGAGAGGTGGGGGATAGAATTGTAGCCTACTACCCCGTCAGTGACAACGACGTCGCAGAGCGAAGTGTATTATTTATCATAAAGAGTTACACTTAAGAAATCTAAGCAAATTAAATCTTATCTAACTGACCTATCTTAACTAAATCAAACCTAATCTAACCGTACTTGACCTGTGGTTATCTGCTAAAATGCGTTGAATTAAGCCCCGTTCACACTGTGCAGACTGGGCCACGACAGCCCATTGATTCGGGGTATACGAGGTCTTGGTTGTGAGGGGTGAGTATGGGCAAACACTAGAATAATACCCTTCTTTCTGACCTCAAAAGAAATTTTAGGAGCGATTATATTAGCCATTGCTGGAATCAATTAATAGGCAATTATGTGAACTGTATGGAGGAAATTACTGACTTTTACCACAAGCCAGTACTTTGAAATACATTTTATTCATCGACATTACTCAGAAGAAAGTTACATTACAAAAACTGTGTCTGTGTGTGTGTGTGTGTGTGTGTGTGCTTTCACTACGGCCTGATCGCGAGTTGGACTCGCACTTGCCAGCAAGTACCAAAGCCATCTTGATATATAAAGATGGCTTTGCAAGTACCCTCCCAATTAGGACTGTGTGTGTGTGTGTGTGTGTGTGTGTGTTCACCACGGCCTGATCACGAGCTGGACTCGCAATTGCCAGCAAGTTCCCTCCCGATTAGACCGTGTGTGTGTGTGTGTGTGTGTGTGTCACCACGGCCTGATCACGAGTTGGACTCGCAGTTACCAGCAGGTACCCTCCCAATTAGTGTGTGTGTGTGTGTGTGTGTGTGTGCTGCCTCTATACCTCGTCCAAGACGACAAGATTTGTCACTCGGGCTTATTATGACACGCTGCGCTTCATATCCCAAACTGCTGTGCAGTGTGCACCATGAAAGTAAAGTTGAAAGTAGTTGATTAATAGAAAAAAAATCAGTGTAGAGTTACGTAATTTGCAAGCGAAAGTTATTAACTGTACAGTTTTCGTTTGCTTGGTTTTGATGTATCATCTTGTTTGGTGTATCTAGTCTAGGCGGGTGTGGCGGGCAGCCGGGGAACAAGCGGGACAGGAGTAGTAGAAGGAAAGTATAGTTCTGACAATACCTGTCCCGCGGAGGGTCTGTTTGGACATGTATTCTCAGACTTTCTGCTCTTATAACAAATATTTCGAAAGGCCACAATGAAGATTATTCTGGTTCTCGTGAGTGTTTTTTTTACGGTCATTGTGTAGAAACCTTGGCAGATTATGACTAGGCTCATAAAACTACTCACTGAAAAAAAAAATACAACCTCTGCGAAAGCCTTCTTGAATGAGAGTGTGTAAGCTCCGAAATCTTTGAGAATATCAACAATAGTGATCTGAGAGTCGAGTGATTTCGACGGGACCTGAGTCTATCCAATTCAGATTAACTTAGCAAATCAATCCTGCTCACGCCAGACTAACAATCACCAATAATACTCAGCTTTTCCCAGCATACACCAGTCACCTCCCGTATGAGTGGGAGGTGTGTGTGCCGCTTATGTGTGTGAATATTCTCCAGGGTTATACGTTTGGTGTGGACGTGAAGAGGTTTGTTTGCGAAGTTAAGTATAATACCATATTCTCTCACTGTCCAAGGTTAGTATAAATATCCATACAAAATAGTGTCCCCTTGAATAGCGAGTCAGCTGATCAGGACTCACAGTGATTCAGTTTGACTCGACTTGTTTGATGTCACAGACGAGAGAGCAAAAAAAAAAAAAAAAGTGATACGAAGAGGGAAAATGAGAAGTAATAAAAATAAAAGGATATGGTTTTAGAAGGGTCGTAGAAGTTGGCGGCCAGTAGGAAAGTGTAGATGAGGAAAGGACAGAGAAACAAGATCAATATACGAGATGACAGTATCGCAAGTGGGTACGTGTAGCAAACATGTCATGAGAGCTATTAATAACGATCTTGCCAGTCGCATCGGAGAGTGTTTGTGCCGAGACGTTTATATTTAGGCACATCAGTTCATATACATCACTCAACATTGATCGTGGGAGAGGGAGGAGAGCGAGGGGCAGCAAGGTGATTGATATAAACTCATTTACCTGCGTCAGCGAGGAGGCAGGTAAACATGGATGGGGAAGCGGATGTAATTGCGCCACTCCGATCGGTTATGAGTGTAATCTTCAAATGAGTGCGTAGCTGCTTGTTGACGATGATCCGTTTGCATTTGTGTTGCAAGTGTGCTCTCGGTGGGCGGGAATCACTTACAGTATTGCAGCAAGGGATGGGGTTGTATTGCCTTTTCCACGTCCTCTCTGTCTCTCCTCCTCCTCCTCCTCTTCATCGTCATCGTCCTTTTCTTCCTCCTCCTCCTCCTTTCTTCCTCCTCCGCCTCCCTCTCCTCCTACTTCTCCTCCTCTTTTCTTTTAATCAATTTTCTCATTTCCTGTTGC
>NW_026111785.1:172500-342500 GCF_024679095.1 Eriocheir sinensis | reverse complement strand
ATGCCATGACGTCACGCTGGCTTCCAATTGGGGGAGGAGGAGTCCGTTAGGATGATATACTATAAAGTATTTCTACAATATTAGGCTAATGGACCAGATTCATTGTGGTTTTAAGATATGGTACTAGCCTTTTGGGGTGTCTGGGATGAATTCATGCCCTTGCATTTACTAGCAGATTACGTCTTCTCCTTCTCCTCCCACGTGTGAACGTACTTGCTCCCGAGAGCACCCAGCTGGTCTAGCCGCTAGATCGTCGCGACTGTATTGGCGACTAGGAATTGCCAGGTGTAAAGCCGCTTTCAGGATAGCTCACTGAAACGTCATCGATGACGTCATGACTGCGGTATGTCACTCTCACCCTGTTGTCACGGTATAAAATGTAATAGAAACCAATCCCTTCTTTATTCATATTCATGGTCAGATTTTGCGTTTTTTTTATTGCTAAGGATATGCCATTAAATTAGGCAGCTGTTGAGTTGGCAAACAGTGCAGGACAACAGAAGCATTTGAGAAATATGTTAGAAAAAGGTACCGAGAAACACTGCAGCTGTCCACCACACAGCGACGCTGACGTTCTCTCAGATTTCACCAACACCCACCCACTACAACTTTACAGGGGTAACCAATCCTGTCATCAATATCGTTATAGATAATATAAAAGTTGGTATAGTCTTTGTGTATTCTTACGTATACATTGATCCCTTTATACATTAATTACATTAGCCATTTGATATAATTTTCCTGATCCAACACTAATACTTCAATCAATATATATAGCTATGTTAGCTATATATATTGATTATATATATAGCCCCCCCCCCAAAAAAAAATTACCCCTAGAACGGTAGCGTGACTTTTTTGCTGACAGGAACATGAATATTCTTCGTGTCTGTCTGGATGGATGGATGGATGGATGGATGGATGGATGGATGAATCTGTGGATCTCTCTCTCTCTCTCTCTCTCTCTCTCTCTCTCTCTCTCTCTCTGTCCGTTACTTCGTCTCCACCCCTGATCCCCCCCCCCCAAAAAAAAAAAAACGTTACCCCTAGAACGGTAGCGTTACTTTTTTGCTGACAGGAACATGAATATTCTTCGTGTCTGGCTGTCTGTCTTTCTTTCTGTCTGTCTGTCTGTCTGTCTGTCTGTCTGTCTGTCTGTCTGTCTGTCTGTCTGTCTGTCTGTCTGTCTGGATGGATGGATGAATCTGTGGATCTCTCTCTCTCTCTCTCTCTCTCTCTCTCTCTCTCTCTCTCTCTCTCTCTCTCTCTATGCGTATACATGCATTGAGAGAGAGAGAGAGAGAGAGAGAGAGAGAGAGAGAGAGAGAGGAAAAACCAACAAACAAATGCAGAGAAAAAAAAGCAAACAAACAAATACACACACAGAGAGAGAGAGAGAGAGAGAGAGAGAGAGAGAGAGAGAGAGAGAGAGAGAGAGAGAGAGAGAGAGAGAGAGAGAGAGAGAGAGAGAGAGAGAGAGAGAGAGAGAGAGAGAGAGAGAGAGAGAGAGAGAGAGAGAGAGAGAGAGAGAGAGAGAGAGAGAGAGAGGGGCCTAACTTATCATCCCCCCCTGTGTGTGTGTGTGTGTGTGTGTGTGTGTGTGTGTGTGTGTAATAATAATAATAGGTTTATTAAAGTATGGCAGCCGTTAGGCTTGCTTGCTCTCTCTCTCTCTCTCTCTCTCTCTCTCTCTCTCTCTCTCTCTCTCTCTCTCTCTCTCTCTCTCTCTCTCTCATGGCGTGAACCGTTACTACTTCCCACCCCCTTCTCTAAACACACACACACACACACACACACACACACACACACACACACAGCAAAAAACAAAACAAAATTCACAACAACGTTTAACCACAAGTGAGAGCACCAAACCAGCCAGCTAGAGAGAGAGAGAGAGAGAGAGAGAGAGAGAGAGAGAGAGAGAGAGAGAGAGAGTATATCTTTTGAATTTCTGATTTTATTTAGCACTTACTCATAAAAGGAAGCACGTATTATATTAAAGTATAGGTTTAATGATTATAATTCTATAAATAATGAAAAAGGGTTGGTTGCCTACGTGGCAAATCTTAAAATTAAACATTAGGGTTAATGGCTTCTCTCGCTCTCTCTCTCTCTCTCTCTGAAGGCATGTAGCAACGGTTTGTTTGTTTGGTTGTTGTTTTTATTGGGGGGGGGGGGGGGGGCGAAGGGAGGAACATGAACATGAATATTCTTCGTGTCTGTCTGTCTGTCTGTCTGTCTGTCTGTCAGCAAAATTTAAAAGACAGTTGAAGAAGTAGTGTAATTTGGTTGAAATCTTTATATGTTCTGTCTGTCTGTCTGTCTGTCTGTCTGTCTGTCTGTCTGATAGCAAAATTTAAAAGACAGTTGAAGAAGTAGTGTAATTTGGTTGAAATCTTTATATGTTCCTTCATCTTAAGTTTGTTAATATCACACCCGTAGCGATTTCCATCTAGTTTGTTAATATCACACCCCTCGTATAGAGGGGTTGCACGTGACGTCATCATCAGCGATCAGCTGATCACTTCTCAGCTTCCCCGCAAAGGCCCGCCATTTTGGGCGGGAACATATTTACCGCAAGAGAGCTTTTTCCCCGCCATGTTACTGTGTTGGTGTCTATGTTAGTGACCCATCTATTACTGTGCGTGTGTGTGGGGGGGGCCATCTATTACTGTTACTGATAAGTGCTACACTGCCACTCGCGGTAGGTAGACCGGGGCTAGCAAGTATAGGTCAGTGGGCTTTTTGGGAACCCCTTAGGGCGCGATTCCACCGAGGCAACACGGGCAACATGTAGCATGCGACATGACTGGCTTTCAACAAGAATGTTGAATGCGGCTTTCAACAAGGAGACATGTTGCCTGCGACAAGGCAACATCGTTCTTGCTTGTTGCATTCTACATGCTGTGTTGAATGTTGAATCCAACAAAACCTTTTCCACCAATTCAACAAAAACTAAGCCAGTTGTCTACACGATGTCTCAGCAGGCGGTAGATGCTGCCTCATATCTAAAGCTGTGTAATGCTCGCAAAAAAAAAAAAGAGAAAACAACGTCCACGAAAGCCTTGTCAAATATGTTTCTTTACGTTCACGGTACAGAGAAAGGGTCACACTACCACCAGGGTCGCAAAACTACCCCTGGAAATGCCCACAACGCGGAGGAGACGGAAGAGGAAATAAAGGCAGAGATTAAAGAAAAATAGTCTTTGAGGGAGAAAAATCTATATTGTTTCCGAATACACTGTTGATTATTATTATTATTATTATTATTATTATTATTATTATTATTATTAATTCTTGATCTTTTTTTATCATTTCCACGTCACAGTTGAATTTTTCTGCTAATTTCCGCAGTGCATCTAATTTTGCATGGTTATTCTTGTAGTCTTTTAAGCGTATATCCCATAGGACAGTATGTTTCCTGTAGTTTTCTATAAATACCCCGTTTTTTTTCCAGGGGCCAATTCATTTTGTTGTTTTCAACAAGGTTTGTTTCCCGTGAATGGTGGAAAGGCGTTCAACACTAGGCAACAAGCTAAAACTTGTCGCATGCGGCAAGGCAACACGGCAACATGTTGCCACCTGTCGCATGCCACACAGTTGCATGCTATATGTTGCCTTCTGATGAACTGGTGGAAACGCACTTGGTTTATTCGACAATGTAGCATGCCACATGTTGCCAAAATGTTGCCTCGGTGGAATCGTGCCTTTACGTTCTAATGCTCTTACTAAACACCGCCCGAGGATGCCCCGGGTTAAATTAGTCATATATTCATTGTTGTCATCATCAAATATGTCTTAAAGTTTGATAGTAAATGTATATACGGTGTGTCCATCATCATTTGCCAGACTAACGGATAGTTATACAAGGAAGCCTAGCCTCACTGTCCAGATTTTTTGCATACCTAGTCACTTAGAGTGAGAGATGAAGACGGCAGGCACGTGCCAGCGGGCCAGGGGCTCAGCTGATCGCTCGTGCCTCCTAAAATGGCTGACAGTTATTTTTCCCTAAAAGCGGTGTGACGTCAGTGCAACCCCTCTATAGTTAGGTGTAACCGACGTACATTTTGAGTTTATCTCATTTTATTTGATCTCTTCTTCGACGTTCTGCCCTATAGCGATGGTAGGCTTTCCTTAACCCTACATTAGTATCCTGGGGTGTTTGAACACCCCCCCCCAAAGACGTTTTTGATCACCGTCTTGAATTGGCAACACTTAGATCACTCTCCTTTCTAGTACCTTCCTGAATACGTGAGAGGAGAGACCACTGAAATGTTGACAGTCCCGTGGCAGGTCCTTTGAAAAAAAAAGGCACATCTGTTTCCTTTGAAATATATATATATATATATATATATATATATATATATATATATATATATATATATATATATATATATATATATATATATATATATATATATATATATATTCATAATTACCACCAGTAAAACTACTTTTAATGATAAGCAAATCTGATTTATTTCTGAAGGATTTTAGTAATGAAACTCTAAATGAAAAGTATGTAGGATCGTCATGTTCTTGACGATAATACTGAGGAAAGGGAAACGAGACTGTATGAAGTATTGTATACCTTTATCTAAGAAATGATCGGTAGAGTCCAATTTAGTGTGTGTGTGTGGTTTAGGAAGCATGAAGAATATATATATATATATATATATATATATATATATATATATATATATATATATATATATATATATATATATATATATATATATATATATATATATATATATATATATATATATATATATATTCATAGATTACCACCAGTAAAACTACTTTTAATGATAAGCAAATCTGACTGATTTCTGAAGGATTTTAGTCATGAAACTCTAAATGAAAAGTATTTAGGTCGTCATGTTCTTGACGATAATACTGAGGAAAGGGAAACGAGACTGTATGAAGTACTGTATACCTTTATCTAAGAAATGATCGTTACAGTGCGTTTGACCAATTCCTTTACACCAATATTCTACAATATCACCCGCCGCTACCGCAGTCATTAGATATCCTCGAATAGCTTCGGGAGAAAAGGAGCCATTTGTGGTGCTCAGCTCACGCTCACTCCACGAAAAGGCAGAACTTTCTTTTCCTGGCAAGCTTCAATCGCGGCACTGGCGGGAAACAGGACTGGGAGGGCTGCTAGACATTTACTGACTGACTGACTGACTGACTGTAGTATAACGAGATCTAAGCCTGCTTGGGCAAGCTCTAATGACGGAAGGTCACTCCTATGCCACAGCCCGTGCCTTTTCCGCATACTTTTTTTTGCGGGTACCGTACCTACACTACGCAAGTGTCTAGTTAAATGGGGTTCGGCTGTAATGTGCAGGAATGAATAGCTTCGGGAGAAAAGGAGCAATTTGGGGTGCTCAGCTCAGTACGTGATCCACACACAGAAACAGTGATACGTGAGCACAGATCAACACCAAGGCGGCTAGGTTCATTACAAACAACTAATACACTCGAACGGCTGGAATCACAACACCACGGATCAAACAACTGAAAAACATGGAAACTCTGCACAGACGCCACACAAACACACACACTTATGTACACAAGACCACAAACATAATCACACAACGCAAACGGTCAACGTACTCCAGAAATAGCAACCCTACAAGACTTTGCACCCCATCCCAACCCAATAACCGCTAAGAACTCGGCTCCTAGAATCGCTAGAGCTGCCGTGAGCTTCTAAACGCCGCTGCCTGGAAGTGCGACCACAGTCGATGCTGACCGTCGGGAGCGGCCCGCTGGCGCGGAGTTGTGAGATTGTGGGGTACGGCTGGTCGGCGGCTGGGCCGAGCGTAACGGTCTTCCCGCTCTTGGCTCTCGCTCGCGCGGCCAGCGGGGGGATCGAGACCCTCGTGCGGGACGGTCCCAGAGAGAACGGTCGCCAGTGTGCCGTGAGGAAGCGAGGGTTGAGCGAGCCGGCGGCGGACTCGCTCCACAAACCCGCTCGAGCTTCCATAACGCTGTTTGGGGCCGGAGCGCGCTGCACCTACCCGAGCGACTAATCGTTTGCCAACCTCTCAGACCGGGGCCAGCAAGCTTGGATGGGATTAGTCTCTCGTGTTGCGCGCACCGACCTCAACAAACGCCGTTGAACTGTATCCTAGTTCGGGCCCACCCTCCCGCGGGCCAAGACTCGGCATCGCTCACTTCCACCTGGAAATCTTTCATTCTTCTCAGGTCGATGTTGATGTTGACAGCCAGGTCTTGCCCCCTCTCTTTCATGAGAAGCTTCTCGGCATTAGCTGCGGCTCCTCGTGGCGGCGCACGTTCTTACCGTGTTTGCCAATGCGATCAGCCTTCAATGCAGCGACCCCTCTCTCGCTCTCTAGGCGATGGTAACTCCACTCTCCGTGCGATAACGCATCCCGAGGGTGACGCCGCCGCACGCAATGTCGTCGGTTGGCACCCTAGTCTTCACACTGACGCAGCTTCTATCGAGCGGTCGGTTGGAACGAAGCACTCCACTCTCGCAGGCGACGACGGGTGACGGTGCGCTGCTACTGCTGCTGCTGCTGCTGGTATTGTCCGTGGTGCGTTCGCTCGCACCTCGACACAAAAGCATCAGCAGCAACAGTCTCACCACCATCACCACCAGTCTGCTGCTATATGACAAGGACGCGCGGACGACGAGGAGGAGGACGACGGCGTGGCCGGCAGAGTTTCGAGCCCACGCATCATCATCATCCTCATCATCATCCGCCGTCTGTTGAAACCAGGGACGCGGCGTCGCTGACCAGAGCTGTCCGACGCTGAGCGATCTCCTACTTTAGTACAAGGCTTTAAGCGAGCGCGCGGCACGCCCGTCGTGTTCGTTCGCCGCTTGGCCGCCAGCTAACGCCATAGCTACCTGGTTGATCCTGCCAGTAGTCATATGCTTGTCTCAAAGATTAAGCCATGCATGTCTAAGTACAAGCCGATTTAAGGCGAAACCGCGAATGGCTCATTAAATCAGCTATGATTCATTGGATCTGTACCCACACTTACTTGGATAACTGTGGTAATTCTAGAGCTAATACATGCACCACGTCTCTGACCGCAAGGGAAGAGCGCTTTTATTAGTTCAAAACGTAGATTTCTATAGAAATATATATACAAAATACACATGAAATTATGTAAATACGTATAAAAATATATATACAAAATACATATCTAGGTAAATTCGTGTCAAAATAAATAAACAAAATATCATGAAAAGAATGTGTATTTGTATGAAAATAAATAATAGATAATAAATTTGTATGAAATATATATGCAAGATACACATTAAATAATGTAAATATGTATAAAAAAAATATATACAAAAAACAAATAGAATAATGTGAAATCGTATCAAAATAAATACACCGAGTATTAATAAAATAATGTAAATTTGTATGAAAATAAAGATGCAAAATTCCCATCAAATAGCGCATTTCTTATAAAAATATATTTACTAAAATACACATAAAATATTTAAATTTGTATAGAAGTAAATATACAAAATGCACATACAATAAGGTAAACTTGTATTGAAAGAGATATGCAAAAATACATATAAAACAATGTAAATTTGTTTCAAAATATATATACGAATACACATAAAATAACGTAGATTTCTATAAAAATATATATACAAAATACACATAAATTAAGTAAATACGTATAAAAATAGATATACAAAATACACATAGAATAAAGTAAAATAGTTTAAAAAAAATAAACAGAATATAAATAAAATAATGTAAATTTGTATGAAAATAAAAATGCAAAATACCCATAAATTATAATAAAGCATATTTTTATAAAAATACATATACAAAAATACACATAGCATAATTAAATTTGTATTAAAATTAATATACAAAATGCATATACAATAAGGTAAATTTGTATTGAAAAAATATGCAAAATACACATAAAACAGTGTAAATTTATTTCAAAATCTATATACGAATACTCATAAATCAACGTAGATTTCTATAGAAATATATATACAAAATACACTTCAAATGATGTAAACATATATATATATATATATATATATATATATATATATATATATATATATATATATATATATATATATATATATATATATATATATATATATATATATATATATATATATATATAAAATACACATTAAATAATGTAAATTCGCGTCAAAATAAATAAGCAAAATATGAATAAAAGAAGGTGTATTTGTATGAAAATAGATATACAATATACACATAAAATCACCTAAATTTGTATAAAACTATATAGAAAAATACACAAAAATAATTTTAATTTGTATGAAAATAAATATACAAAATACATATAAAATTAGGTAAATTTGTATTTAAATACATTAACAAAATATACTTAAAATAACGTATATTTGTATAAAATATATATAAAAAATACACATTAAATAATGTAAATATGTATAAAAAAATATATACAAAACACAAATAGAATAACATAAAATCGTATCAAAATAAATACATAAAATATTAATAAAATAATGTAAATTTGTATGAAAATTAAGATACAAAATACCCATAAAATAACGCATTTTTTATAAAAATATTTATACCAAGACACACATAAAATATTTGAATTTGTATTAAAATAAATATACAAAATGCACATACAATTGTATTGAAATAGATATGCAAAATACATATAAAACCATGTAAATTTTTTTCAAAATATATATACGAATACACATAAAATAACGTAGATTTCTTTGAAAATAAATATTCAAAATACACATAAAATGAAGTAAATACGTATAAAAAAAGGTATAGAAAATACACATAAAATAATGTAAACTCGTATCAAAATAAATAAACAAAATACTAATAAAAGAATGTGTATTGTATAAATATAAATATAAATAAATAAAATAACGTAAATTTATATAAAACTATATGCAAAAATACACAAAAGTAATTAAATTTGTGTGAAAATAGATATACAAAATACATGTGTATTTTGTATATTTATTTTCATACAAATTGAAATTATTTTTGTTTATTTTTTTATATATTTTCAAGCAAATTTTCGTTATTTTATGTGTATTTTGTATATTTATTTTTTCTACAAATATACTTTCTTTTATCTGAATTTTGTTTATTGAATTTGAAACGAATTTACCTTATTTTGTATATATATTTTCATACAAATTAAAATACTTCTGTGTATTTTTGTATATAGTTTTATATAAATTTACATTTTTTTATGTGTATTTTGTATATTTATATTTATACAAATACACATTCTCTTATTGGTATTTTGCATATTTATTTTGATACGAATCTACATTATTTTATGTGTATTTTGTATACATTTTTTTATACGTATTTACTTCATTTTATGTGTATTTTGTATATATATTTTTATAGAAATCTACGTTATTTTATGTGTATTCGTATATATATTTTGAAACAAATTTACATTGTTTTATATGTATTTTGCGTATCTATTTCAATACAAATTTACCTTATTGTATGTGTTTTTTATATATTTATTTTAATTCAAATTTAATTTTTTTTATGTGTATTTTGGTATATATATTTTTATAAATAAAAAAAATGCGTTATTTTATGGGTATTTTGCCTCTTTATTTTCATACAAATTTACATTATTTTATTAATATTCTGTGAATTTATTTTGATACGATTTTACATTATTCTATTTGTGTTTTGTATATATTTTTTTTATACAAATTTACGTTATTTTAAGTGTAATTGTTTATGTCTTTTCATTCAAATTTACCTTATTTTATGTGTATTTTTTATATGTATTTCAATACAAATTTACCTAATTTTATGTGTATTTTGTATATTTAATTTCATACAAATTTAAAATATTTTTGTGTATTTTTGTATATAGTTTGATACAAATTTAGGTTATTTTATGTGTATTTTGTATATCTATTTTCATACAAATACACATTCTTTTATTGATATTTTGCATTTACAGTATTTAATGTGTATTTTGTATATATATTTTTATACGTATTTACATCATTTTATGTGTATTTTGTATATATATTCCTATAGAAATCAACGTTATTTTATGTGTATTCGTATATATATTTTGAAACAAATTTACACTGTTTTATGTGTATTTTGCGTTTTTTTTTAATACAAACTTACCTTATTGTATGTGTATTTTGTATATTAATTTTTACACATATTTAATTATTCTATGTGTATTTTTGTATATGTATTTAAAAAAAAAATGCTTTATTTTATGGGTATTTTGCATCTTTATTTTCATACAAATTAAAACTATTTTATTGATATTCCGTGTACTTATTTTGATACGATTTTACATTACAATAAGGTAAATTTGTATTGAAAAAATATGCAAAATACACATAAAAGTGTAAATTTGTTTAAAAATCTATATACGAATACACATAATATAACGTAGATTTCTATAGAAATATATATACAAAATACACATGAAATGATGTAAATACGTATAAAAATATATATACAAAATACACATTAAATAATTTAAATTCTCGTCAAAATAAATAAACAAAATATCAATAAAAGAATGTGTATTTGTATGAAAATAGATATACAAAATACTCATAAAATAACCTAAGTTTGTATAAAACTATATACAAAAATACACAAAAATAATTAAAATTTGTATGAAAATAAATATAAAAAATACACATAAAATTATTTTGTATATCTATTTTATACAAATGTACGTTATTTTATGTGAATTTGTTTTCATTTCATACAAATTTACATTATTTTATGTGTTTTTTGTACATGTAATTAAATTCAAATTTAACTAATTATAGTTGTATTTTGTATATCTATTTTCATACAAATTGAAATTTATTTTTTTGTTTTTTTGTATATATTTTTATTCAAATTTTCGTAATCTTATAAAAATATATATACCAAAATACACATAAAATTTTTAAATTTGCATTGAAATAAATATACAAAATGCACATACAATAAGGTAAATTTGTATTGAAAGAGTTATGCAAAAATACATATAAAACAATGTAAATTTGTTTCAAAATATATATACGAATACAAATAAAAAAACGTAGATTTCTATAAATATATATATATATACAAAATACACATAAAATGATGTAAACACGTATAAAAAAAAAAAAAAAAAAAATATATATATATATATATATATATATATATATATATATATATATATATATATATATATATATATATATATATATAAAATACACATTAAATAATGTAAATTATGTCAAAATAAATAAAAAAATATCAATAAAAGAATGAGTATTTGTATGAAAATAGATATACAATATACACGTTATTTTATGTGTATTCGTATATATATTTTGAAACAAATTTACACTGTTTTATTTGTATTTTGCGTTTTTTTTCAATACAAATTTACCTTTTTGTATGTGTGCATTTTGTATATTAATTTTAATACAAATTTAATTATTCTTTGTGTATTTTTGTATATGTATTTAAAAAAAAAATGCTTTATCTTATGGGTATTTTGCATCTTTATTTTCATACAAATTTAAATTATTTTATTGATATTCTGTGTACTTATTTTGATACGATTTTACATTATTCTATGTATAACAAAAATAAATACAGAATACACAAAAATAGATATGCAAAATACATATAAACAATGTAAATTTGTTTCAAAATATATAAGGTAGATTTCTATAAAAAATATATATACA
The DNA here is from genome assembly GCF_024679095.1 of Eriocheir sinensis. Taxonomy (NCBI): domain Eukaryota; kingdom Metazoa; phylum Arthropoda; class Malacostraca; order Decapoda; family Varunidae; genus Eriocheir; species Eriocheir sinensis. The sequence goes on along the minus strand of NW_026111785.1, from coordinate 330,766 downwards.
AAATACACATAAAATTAAGTAAATATGTATAAAAAAGGTATACAAAATACACATAAAATAATGTAAATTAGTATCAAAATAAATAAACAAAATACCAATAAAAGAATGTGTATTTGTAAATATATATATACAAAATACACATTAAATAATATAAATTTGTTTAAAACTATACAAAATATACATGAAATGATGTAAATACGTATAAAAATATATATACAAAATACACATTAAATAATGTAAATTCGCGTCAAAACAAATAAACAAAATATCAATAAAAGAATGTGTATTTGTATGAAGATAGATATACAAAATACATATAAAATAACCTAAATTTGTATCAATCTATATACAAAAATACACAAAAATATTTTAAATTTGTATGAAAATAAATGTTCAAAATACACATAAAATTAGGTAAATTTGTATTGAAATACATACACAAAATACACATACAATAATGTAAATTTGAATGAAAATACATAAACAAATACACATAAAATAACGTAAATTTGTATAAAAAAATATGTACAAAACACAAATAGAATAATGTAAAATCGTATCAAAATAAATACACAGAATTTTAATAAAATAATGTAAATTTGTATGAAAATAAAGAAGCAAAATACCCATAAAATAACGCATTTTTTTTATTTATAAAAATATATATACGAAAATAACATCAAAAAATTAAATATACAAAAAAACACATACAATAAGGTAAATTTGTATTGAAATAGATATGCAAAATACATATAAAACAATGTAAATTTGTTTCAAAATATATATACGAATACACATAAAATAACGTAGATTTCTATAAAAATATATATACAAAATACAAATAAAATGAAGTAAATACGTATAAAAAAAATGCATACAAAATACACATGAAATAATGTAAATTCGTATCAAAATAAATAAACAAAATACCAATAAAAGAATGTGCATTTGTATGATTATATATATAAAAAATACACGTAAAATAACGTAAATTTATATAAAACTATATACAAAAATACACAAAAGTAATTAAATTTGTATGAAAATATATACAAAATACACACGAAATAAGCTAAATTTGAATTGATATATATATACAAAATACATGAAATAAAGTAAATTTGTATCAAAATATTTATACAAATACACATATAATAACGTAAATTTGTATGAAAATATATAAACAAAATACACATTAAATAATGTAAATACGTATAAAAAAATATGTACAAAATACATATATAATCATGTAATTCGTATCAAAATAAATAAACAAAATACCAATAAAATAATATAAATTTGTATGAGTAAACGTGTATGTTGCATATTTTTTCAATACAAATTTAACTTATTATATACGCATTTTGTATATTAATTTTAATATATGTGTATTTGAATATATATTTTGATACAAATTTACATTATTTTATGTATTTTCTATATTTGTTTCAATTCAAATTTAGCTTATTTTATGTGTCTTTTGTATATCTATTTTCATACAAATTTAATTATTTTTGTTTATTTTTGTATATAGTTTTATACAATTTTACGTTATTTTATGTGTATTTTGTATATTTATATTTATACAAGTAAACATTCTTTTATTGTCATTTAGTTTATTTATTTTGATACGAATTTACATTATTTTATGTGTATTTTGTATACATTTTCTTATACGTATTTACTTCATTTTATGTGTATTTTGTATATAAATTTTTTTATAAATCTATGCTATTTTATGTGTATTCGTATATATATTTTGAAACAAATTTACATTGTTTTATGTGTATTTTGCATATCTATTTCAATACAAATTTACCTTATTGAATGTGCATTTTGTATATTTATTGTAATACAAATTTAAATATTTTATGTGTATTTTGGTATATATATTTTCATAAAAAATGCGTTGTTTTATTGGTATTTTGCATCTTTATTTTCATACAAATTTACATTATTTTATTAATATTCTGTATATTTATTTTGATACTATTTTACATTATTCTATTTCTGTTTTGTATATATTTTTTTATACATATTTACATTATTTAATGTGTATTTTCTATATATATTTCATACAAATTTACGTTATTTTAAGTGTATTTGTTTATATATTTTCATTCAAATTTACATTATTTTATGTGTATTTTGTATATGTATTTCAATAGAAATTTAACTAGTTTTATGTGTATTTTGTATATATATTTTTATACAAATTTAAATTATTTTGTGTATTTTTTTAATAGAGTTTTATACAAATTTACTTTATTTTATGTGTATTTTGTATATCTATTTTCATACAAATACGCATTCTTTTATTCATATTTTGTTTATTTATTTTGATGCGAATTTACATTACTTAATGTGTATTGTGTATATATATTTTTATACGTATTTACGTCATTTCATGTGTATTTTTATATATATTTCTATAGAAATATACGTTATTTTATGTGTATTCGTATATATATATATATTTTGAAACAAATATACATTGTTTTATGTGCATTTTGTATATTTATTGTAATACAAATTTAAATATTTTATGTGTATTTTGGTATATATATTTTCATAAAAAATGCGTTGTTTTATGGGTATTTTGCATCTTTATTTTCATACAAATTTACATTATTTTATTAATATTCTGTATATTTATTTTGATACTATTTTACATTATTCTATTTCTGTTTTGTATATATTTTTTTATACATATTTACATTATTTAATGTGTATTTTCTATATATATTTTATACAAATTTACGTTATTTTAAGTGTATTTGTTTACATATTTTCATTCAAATTTACATTATTTTATGTGTATTTTGTATATGTATTTCAATAGAAATTTAACTAGTTTTATGTGTATTTTGTATATATATTTTTATACAAATTTAAATTATTTTGTGTATTTTTTTAATAGAGTTTTATACAAATTTACATTATTTTATGTGTATTTTGTATATCTATTTTCATACAAATACGCATTCTTTTATTCATATTTTGTTTATTTATTTTGATGCGAATTTACATTATTTAATGTGTATTGTGTATATATATTTTTATACGTATTTACGTCATTTCATGTGTATTTTTTATATATATTTCTATAGAAATATACGTTATTTTATGACGTATTCGTATATATATTTTGAAACAAATATACATTGTTTTATGTGCATTTTGTATATTTTTTCAATACAAATTTCCCTTATTCTACGTGCATTTTGTATATTAATTTTAATACAAATTTAATTATTCTATGTGTATTCTTGTATATGTATTTAAAAAAAAATGCTTTATTTTATGGGTATTTTGCATCTTTATTTTCATACAAAATTACATTATTTTATTGATATTCTATGTATTTATTTTGATACGATTTTACATTATTCTATGTATATTTTGTATATCTATTTTATACAAATGTACGTTATTTTATGTGAATTTGTTTTGTACATGTATTTAAATACAAATTTAACTAATTATATGTGTATTTTGTATATCTATTTTCATACAAGTTTAAATTTATTTTTTTGTTTTTTTGTATATATTTTTATTCATATTTTCGTAATTTTATGTGTATTTTGTATATTTATTTACCTACAAATATACATTCTTTAATCGGAATTTTGTTTATTTATTTTGATACGAATTTTCATTTTTTTTAGGTGTATTTGATATATATATATTTTTATACTTATTTACATAATTTTATATGTATTTTGAATATATATTTTCATAGAAATTTACTCTATATGTATATACAAAAAAACACAAAAATAATTTAAATTTGTATGAAAATAAATATACAAAATACACATAAAATTAGGTAAATTTGTATTGAAATACATATACAAGATACACTTAAAATAATGTAAATTTGAATGAAATTATATAAACAAATACACTTAAAATGACGTTAATTTGTATAAAATATATATAAAAAATACACATTAAATAATGAAAATATGTATAAAAAAATATATACAAAACACAAATAGTATAATATAAAATCGTATCAAAATATATACACAGAATATTAACAAAATAATGTACATTTGTATGAAAACTAAGATGCAAAATACCTATAAAATAACGCATTTTTTATAAAATTATATATACCAAAATACACATAAAATATTTGAATTTGTATTAAAATAAATATACAAAATGCACATACAATAAGGTAAATTTGTATTGAAATAGATATGCAAAAAACATATAAAAGAATGTAAATTTGTTTCAAAATATATATACGAATACACATAAAATAACGTAGATTTCTATAAATATATATATATACAAAATACAAATAAAATTAAGTAAATACGAATCAAAAATGTATACAAAATACACATCAAATAATATAAATTCGTATAAATATAAATAAACAAGATACCAATAAGAGAATGTGTATTTGTATAAATATAAATATACAAAATGCACATAAAATAACGTAAATTTGTATAAAACTATATACAAAAATACACAGAAGTAATTAAATTTGCATGAAAATAGATATACAAAATACACACAAAATAACCTAAATTTGAATTGAAATATATATACAAAATACATAAAATAAAGTAAATTCGTTTCAAAATATTTTTAAAAATACACATATAATAACGTAAAGTTGTAAAAAAAAATATATAAACAAAATACACATTAAGTAATATAAATACGGATAAAAAAATATTTACAAAATACACCAATAATCAAGTCATTCGTATCAAAATAAATAAACAAAAAACTAATTAAATAATGTAAATTTGTATGAGAAAACATATACAAAATACACATAAAATAACGTTTTAAGTTTCTATAAAAATATATGTACAAAAATGCACATAAAATTAGTTTGCATAAAGAAATATATACAAAACACACATTAGATAATGTAAATGAGTATAAAAATATGTACACAAAATACCTATGAAATAATCTAAATTCTAAAATAATGTAATTTTTGATGAAAATATATATAGAAAACACACATAAAATAGCCTAAATACAAATACAAATATACACATTAAATAATTTAAAATTGAGTGAAATAAATATACAAAATAAACATAAAATAAGGTAAATTTGTAATAAAATATATGTAAGAATACACATAAAATAATATAAATTTGTATGAAAATATATATACAAATACACATAAAATAACATGAATTTGTATAAAATTTGTTTCAAAATATATACGAATACACACAATAAAATAACGTAAATTTTTATGAAAATGTATATATAAAATACACATAAAATAGTTTAAATACGTAGAAAAAGATATATACAAAATACACATAAAATAATGTAAATTCGTAAAAAATTAAATACACAAAATTCCAATAAAAGAATGTATTTTTTTAGGAAAATATATATACAAAAAACAAATAAAATAACTAAAATTTATATAAAATATATACAAAAATACACAAAAATAATTTAAATTTGTTTAAAAATAGATATGCAAAATACACATAAAGTTAGGAAAATTTGTATTGAAATACATATACAAAACTCTCATAAAATAATGTAAATTTGTATGAAAATATATAAACAAATACATATAAAATCACGTAAATTTGGATAAAATATATATATATATACAAAATATACATTAAATATTTTAAATATGTATAAAAATATATTATATTATATATATTTTTATTGATATTTGCGTTATTTATGTGTATTTTGTATATGTTTTCTCATAGAAATTTACATTATTTTATAGGTATTTTGTCTATTTATTTTGATACGATTTACATGATTATTTGAGTATCTTTTACATTTTTTTGTACGTATTTACATTATTTAATGTGTATTTTGTTTATATATTTTTATACAAATTTACGTTATTATATGTGTATTTGTATAGGTATTTTGATACAAATTTACATTATTTTATGTATTTTGTATATATATTTCAATTCAAATTTAGCTTATTTTATGTGTATTTTGTATATCTATTTATTTTAATACAAAATCAAATATTTTATGTTTTTTCGTATATATATTTTTATAAAAAATGCGTTATTTTTGCATCTTAATTTTCATACAAATTTACTTTATTTTATTAATATTTTCTGTATTTATTTTGATACGATTTTCCATAATTTTATTTGTGTTTTGTATGTATATTTTTATACATATTTACATTATTTAATGTTTTTTTTGTATATTTATTTGATACAAATTTACGTTATTTTAAGTCTATATGTTTATATATTTTCATTCAAATTTACATTATTTTATGTGTATTTTGTATATGTATTTCAATACAAATTTTACTATTTTTATATGTTTTTTGTATATTTATTTTCATACAAGTTTAAATTATTTTTGTGTACTTTTGTATATAGTTTTATACAAATTTAGGTTATTTTATGTGTATTTTGGATATCTATTTTCAAGAAATACACATTCTTTTCATGATATTTTGTTTATTTATTTTGACGCGAGTTAATATTATTTAATGTGTATTTTGTATATATATTTTTATACGTATTTACATTATTTCAAGTGTATTTTGTATATATATTTCTATTGAAATCTGCGTTATTTTATGTGTACTCGAATATATAATGTTACGAGCGACACAGTAGTTTTGTCTAGGGTGATAATTTAAGAAACTGGTTACCCGAACATTAAATGAGGTGATGAAAATACGAAGATAGTCCTTAACATAAATTTAATGTATAAGTAAGAAACAACAATATTAACAACACCTGTAGCAAGTGAGAGTAATTACGTTACTTGCTCTTAAGACCTTATGGTCGTTTAAATCAAGTAAATGGTGTGAAGGTCATTAAGCACAAAATAGTTCAATACGAGTATGGAAAATAACAAGATAATATACCAAAACGAAGATTAAATCAAAGACAAAATGACACACAATAATAATAATAATAATAACCACCACCAATGAATAAATGGATGATAATCACTGATGAATGGATGAATGAAAAGATAAGATGGACACAGAAATGATGAGATATGAGAAAAATAGTATTGTTCACCTTCTATAGTTCACTGGTCACTTTGTAAGTGGTTACTGACTCACTGACTCGGCTGATGACGTGAGAGTTGTTGTTGCTGCTAGCCGAACCCTCAGGAGATGAGTACACTTTGGCCTTTGAGATGAGACTAACTCTCACACTTTGTGGAGGTTTCGACAATGCCTCTGAAATAGCCCAAGGCTATTTGATAAGCCTAAAGCCTTAGCCGAAGCTAGCTCAGTGAGCAACAGGTACAATAATTGATAATTCAGTAGTTAGCAACAGAGATAGTCTGGTTGCAGTAATACCTCCCCCCTGAAGACGACACCACTGGGTTGATTTGTAGTTGTAGGTAGCCGTTGTTGCCCAGTGGAGTCGTAGTGGTTGACTTCTGGTCAAGTCGAGTTTTTAGATGCGAGATATGGCGTCGGCGATGATGTTCTCCTCCCTTTAAGTGGTTGACATTCAGGTTGTAGGGCTGGAGAAACAGGGACCATCTGAGAAGTCGCTGATTGGTAAACTTGCTGCGATTGAGGAAGGCCAATGGATTGTGGTCTGTGTAGACTTGGAGTGGTTCTTGAGCAGGCTGTATGTAGCATTCGAGTTTCTGGATTGCTGAGACGATGGCCAGGAGCTCTTTCTCAATGGTGCTGTATCTTCTCTGGTGGATATTAAGTTTGCTGGAGTGATACGCCACTGGATGAAGGATACCCTCCACCTCCTGCAGTAATACAGCACCAAGAGCGGCATCACTGGCATCAGTCTGCAGGGCAAAGGGCTGAGTGAAGTCTGGGGCGATGAGTACAGGACCCTGGGCCAGGAAGTTCTTGAGTTGGTCGAAGGCGGCCTGGCAATCCTCTGTCCACAGTAGTGTACGGCTCCACTCGTGAGCCGTGTGAGAGGACAGTGGCGGCCGCGAAGTTAGGGCAGAGCCTCTGTAATACCCTGCCATGCCCAGAAAGCGCCGCAGGGACTTCCGAGTAGGTGTGGCATGTTATTCTAGGAGGGCAGAGATGTTGGATTCCTTGGGTCGTACTCTGCCATTGCCCACCACGTGGCCCAGGTACGTCACCGTTGCTCGGCCGAAGGTAGTCTTAGCCAGCTTCACGGTGAAGTGGGCTGCCTGCAGCCTTGTCAGCACATCCCTGAGTCTCGTAAGGTGCTGCTCCCAATGCTCTGTAAAATTAGAATGTCGTCTAGGTAAACGGACACTCAATAAGATCCTGTAACAGATAATCCATGGCTCTCTGAAGGTTGAAGGGCATTCTCATCCCAAAAGGCATTACATTATATTGGTAGAGCCCAAAGGGAGGGATGACAGCGGATATCTCTTGTGCTCTCTCTGTGAGGGGAATTTGATAATAGCCCTTCAATAAATCCAGCTTTGTTATATACTGGGACCTTCCCACCTCATCGATCAAGTCGTCTATCCGTGGCAGGGGGTAGGCGTCTGGGACTGTCACAGCGTTGACCCTGCGGTAGTCGGTGCAGAGACGCAGCTGTCCATCTCCTTGGGGACGAGTAGACAAGGTGACGCCCAAGGAGACTGGCTGGGTTTCGCCAGCCCCTGCTCGAGTAGATAGTCCACCTCTTGCCTCATCTGGTCACGTTTCCTGGGGCTTATGCGATATGGAGGGTGACGAAGAGGAGAGGTGCCGGGGAGGAGCTTGACGTCATGAGAGGTGAGGTTACACAGGTTTGGATGATCCTTGAACACATTAAACTGGTGAAGGATGGATAGGATGTCTTTTGATTGAGAGGATGAGAGATGGGACAGGTAATTAGATGGGTTACATAATATGTATGAATTATTTGTCCCTTCTGCATGAGTGGTGGTGGTTTCTAACGAAATAGAACATACAGGTCTCTCTGGTGAGCCAGGTGCAAGGCCAGCTCTAGTTTTATATAATTTAAGTAAGTTAATGTGTATTTTCTGGGTACTTTTCCGGCGGTTAGGAGTGTCTATAATGTAATTTTGTTCACTGATCTTCTCATTGACTGTATAGGGACCATGGTATTTAGTTTGCAGGGGTGATCCTGGGACTGGAATAAAGACAAGGACTTTATCACCTGGTTTGAACTCTCTAACTTTAGCTCTAGTGTCAAAGTGTTTCTTCATGTCTCCTTGAGTTTGTTTGAGGTTGTCACGGGCAAAGGAGCGAACTTTGGTTAGTGTGTCTTTAAGTTTAACTAAATACTGGGTGACAGTGACAAGTTTGCTTGAGGTGTTATTACAATTGGTCCTTGATGACTTTAAGGGTACCTCTTACCTTATGGACATACATTAACTCAAAGGGTGAGACTCCAAGGTACTCGTTAGTGGTCTCTCTTATGGCAAACAGGACGTAAGGTATATACTCGTCACAGTCCTGGTTATGATCGTGACAAAATTTACGAAGAAGAGCCTTCAGTGTTTGGTTACATATTTCTAAATCTCACTGTGACTGTTTATGGTACGCCGTAGATAAAGTTTGTGTGATACCAAGCTATGTGAGAACTGCCGTGAAGAGATCGCTCGTGAAATTAGTGCCACGGTCACTCTGAATCTCCCTGGGGATGCCAAAAGTGGTAAACAAGTGTAAGTTTGGATACAACAGTTTTGGCAGAGATGTTTTGATAGGGAAACCTTCTGGGTAACGGGTGGTAGGGCACATGACAGTGAGGATGTATTGGTTACCTTTCTTTGTTTTGGGTAATGGGCCCACGATGTCAATGATGATTTTGAGAATGGTTCTTCAGGCACCTGGATGGGCTGAAGAGGATAAGGAGGATATTCTGGTTGGGTTTCCCCATTACCTGGCAAGTGTGGCAAGAATTAACAAATGAGGCAACATCCTTCCTAAGACCGGGCCAATAAAACTCATTAAGTAGCTTTCACAAGTTTTCCTGATCCCATGATGGCCGGCTAGGTTCCCATGAGCGATCTCCATCACTGGCTCTCTTAAGGTGACGGGTAGGACTACTTGATGGAGCTCAGCCCAAGTGGCATCATCTAAAAGTTGAGGTGGTTTATACAATCTCATAAGAATTTTATCCTGGTAATAGAAAGAAGGTGAGGAAGTGATCTGGTCTTTAGGTATAGCTTGGGTATGAAATCGAGACAGGTGGTATCGTCTTTTGAGCCTCAGCAAGTGGTCAGTGAATACCTTACCAACCCCAACGTGAGGCGTTGGATGGAGGGTGGCTGGTAAGGGCTGAGGTGGCTCTGGAGCAGCGGCAACAGACTGTGCTCGAGTGACTGCACATTCAGGAAAAATGTTAGGCTGCTCCTTTTCCATGTCAGCTGTAGGGTTGTAATGTAATGGGGAGACATTAGTTATGATAGGTGGAACGACTAGTCCCCAGCCAGATCATTAGCCAACAGGAAATTAGCATTAGGGATAGGAAGAGAATTATCTCACTGACAGCAATGGTAACTGCTCCCACAACCAACGGACAGTTTAAGTGCACCTAGCCAGAGGTATGGAAAGGTTTGATGAAAATCTTTATGAGTACCTTCTCCCCCGTGTACTGCTGCTCAATCCCTGGAAGAGCGGATTTTAAAATGATAGATTGGGCAGAGGCAGTATCCCGCATAATCTGGAGAGGGTGCCCTTCAGAGTCCGTGTTGAGAGCCACAGTACCTTGAGACCTGAAGGGTTGAAAAGGGTCAGTGGGAGGAAGTACTGAAGGAGTGTTGAGAGAGGCGACTGGTTTAGAGAATGTAGAGGTCTTTGCTACTTTACACCTAGGATCAGGACAATTCTTTATGAGATGGCCCACCTTTTACAAAAACTGCAAGAGAGAAAAGACTTGGCACTACCACTACTCTCTGCGGGTTTTACATCCTTGCTATAGCTTGCACCTGACTTACCCACAGGCTGAAGTTTCTTGTCTCCTGAGGGCATAGAGCGATGTATTAGTGAAAGACATCCGCCAATTTGGCGGCTTTAAGAGTTCAGTCTCATCCTTATCAGTGATGTGCAACATGATTGAGTATGGTATCTTCCTTTTGAATTCCTCTAGAGCTACAAGGTTTACCAGATCGTCATATGTGGTTACAGCTGCCGACTTAAGCCAGTGTCTCAAAGCTCGGAGTTTCTCTGATGCAAACTCCAAGTATGTTTGACCAGATGTCTTGTTCATGTTGCGGAAGGTTTGTCGATATCTCTCTGTGGTGACTGCATAAGCTGCTAAAATAGCGCTTTTTACTACCTCGTAATCTGAGTTGTCTTCGATATTGTCTAGGACTGCCAAGGCCTTACCGTTGAGTTTGGGCTTGACTAGCCATGTCCAGTCCTCCTTAGGTAGATCGAAGTGAATGGCAGAGGATTCGAATTCCCGAAAGAATGCTTCTGGATCGTAATCCGAGAATTGAGGCATAAGAGGAAGAAATTTGGTTATCTGCAACCTATTAGGGGTTCGAGTCCCCCCGTCTGAGGACTGCAGCTGAAGCACGCTGAGTTGATGTTCACGTTCACGTGCTTTCTCTTCCCTTTCACGTGTTTTACTTTCTTCATTTCGTTCGTGTTCAAGTGCTCTTGCTTCTTTTTCATATTCTAGCTTCATCTGGAGTGCCTGCATTTTCACCCTCTCTATTTCTAGGGCGATTGCGGGGTTTGCAGAACCCAAAGAGGTAGGGCTTTCCATGAGGTGGTCAGCCTCCTCCTCAGGGTCACCCAGATGAGCTAGAATTAGGGACAGCAACTCGGGTTTTCTTGTTTGACTAGTGAAGGGAATATTATAGTTTATAGCAATATATTTAAGTTGTTCCACAGTTACAGTTGCTGTTTTAAGTTCCTCCACAGAGGGATTACCGAGAAACTCTTCTACGTTGAACACCATTTTGATTGATGTACAAGTCGATTTAACGGTTGTACGAAAGTTGTTAGTAACCACTAATGGTTAAAAGTGATGCTTGGAATGTGACACAGTAATCTCCTGAACTATTAACTAGTTCACAATCCTGGCATGAGATTAATTGATAGGGGAGCGACCCCTGAAGAGATAACACTTCGACGAAGATAACGAGCCAGTGGAGAATGACCAGAGAATGCAATACCCACATCTGCAAACAGGATCTGGCATTAAGTACTCGTTTGAGTTTGAGCTGGTCAAGTTATGAGTCGAGTGAAGTATTGAATTGATTCGGAACGTCAGTGGTTCCTAAAGAAAATGAGTCTCGTAGGCTATGGGAGAAAGTGTCTCACAGGAAAGATTCGAACAGAGCAAAACGTAATTAAGAGTATGAGGAACTGATAAAGTCTCCACGCTAGGCCTTTGCGTGGTTAGTTATTAAAGGCACAGTCAATCCCTACACTCAATCACGTTGCACATGAAACAGCACCAACAAACACAGTGACACAGTGATTACAAAAGTAATAGGAGTGATACTTAGGTGAACGAACATACATGAAACAATAAATGATTAGCGAAGATGAAGTGGTGGAAAATAACAATGAATTAGTTATAATAATCCACTACATATCATCCGGACAGGCCCCAATAATGTTACGAGCGACACAGTAGTTTTGTCTAGGGTGATAATTTAAGAAACTGGTTACCCGAACATTAAATGAGGTGATGAAAATACGAAGATAGTCCTTAACATAAATTTAATGTATAAGTAAGAAACAACAATATTAACAACACCTGTAGCAAGTGAGAGTAATTACGTTACTTGCTCTTAAGACCTTATGGTCGTTTAAATTAAGTAAATGGTGTGAAGGTCATTAAGCACAAAATAGTTCAATACGAGTATGGAAAATAACAAGATAATATACCAAAACGAAGATTAAACCAAAGACAAAATGACACACAATAATAATAATAATAATAACCACCACCAATGAATAAATGGATGATAATCACTGATGAATGGATGAATGAAAAGATAAGATGGACACAGAAATGATGAGATATGAGAAAAATAGTATTGTTCACCTCCTATAGTTCACTGGTCACTTTGTAAGTGGTTACTGACTCACTGACTCGGCTGATGACGTGAGAGTTGTTGTTGCTGCTAGCCGAACCCTCAGGAGATGAGTACACTTTGGCCTTTGAGATGAGACTAACTCTCACACTTTGTGGAGGTTTCGACAATGCCTCTCAAATAGCCCAAGGCTATTTGATAAGCCTAAAGCCTTAGCCGAAGCTAGCTCAGGGAGCAACAGGTACAATAATTGATAATTCAGTAGTTAGCAACAGAGATAGTCTGGTTGCAGTAATAATATTTTGAAACAAATTTACATTGTTTTATATGAATTTTGCATATTTTTTCAATACAAATTTACCTTATTGTATGCGCATTTTGTATATTAATTTTAATACAAATTTGATTAATCTATGTGTATTTTGTATATATATTTTTACACGTATATACATCATTTCATGTGTATTTTGTATATATATATATATATATATATATATATATATATATATATATATATATATATATATATATATATATATATATATATATATATATATATATATATATATATATATATATATATATATATATATTCCTATAGAAATCTACGTTATTTTATGTGTATTCGTTTATATATTTTGTAACAAATTTACAGTTTTATGTGTATTTTGCAATTTTTTTCATTACAAATTTACCTTATAGTATGTGCATTTTGTATATTAATTTTAATACAAATTTAATTATTCTATGTGTATTTTTGTATATGTATTTTTTTTAATATGCTTTATTTTATCGGTATTTTGCATCTTTATTTTCATACAAATTTAAATGATTTTATTGATATTTTGTGTACTTATTTTGATACGATTTTACAGTATTCTATGTGTATTTTGTATATATATTTTATACAAATGTACCTTATTTTATGTATATTTGTTTTCATTTCATACAAATTTACATTATTTTATGTGTATTTTGTACATGTATTTAAGTACAAATTTAACTAATTATATTTGTATTTTGTATATCAATTTTCATACAAATTGATATTATTTTCGTGTTTTTTTTGTATATGTTTTTATACAAATTTTCGTTATTTTATGTGTATTTTGTATATTTATTTTCCTACAAATATACGTTTTTTATCGGAATTTTGTTTATTTATTTTGATACGAATTTACATTATTTAGGTGTATTTGATATATATATTTTTATACGTATTTACATTATCTAATATGTATTGTGTATGTATATTTTCATAGAAATTTACTCTATTTTATGTGTATTCGTATATATATTTTGATACAAATTTACATTATTTATGTATTGCATATATTCATTTCACAATTTACTTTTATTGTATTTGAATTTTTGTATATTTATTTTAATACAAAATAAATTATTTTATGTGTATTTTTGTATATATATTTTTATGCAAATATGCTTTATAATATGGGTATTTTGCATCTTTATTTTCATACAAATTTACATTATTTTATTAATATTCGGTGTATTTATTTTGATACGATTTTACATTATTCTATTTGTTTTTTGTATATATATATATATATATATATATATATATATATATATATATATATATATATATATATATATATATATATATATATATATATATATATATATATATATATATATATATATATATATATATATATATATTTTTATACATATTTACATTATTTAATGTTTATTTTGTATATATATTTTATCCAAATTTACGTTATTTTATGTGTATTTCTTTATATATTTTCAGACAAATTTATATTATTTTATGTCAATTTTTTTTATGTATTTCAATACAGATTTGCCTAATTTTATGTGTATTTTGCATATATATTTTCAAAGAAATTTAAATTATTTTTGTGTATTTTTGTATATATTTTTATACAAATTCTACTTATTTTATTTGTATTTTGTATATATATTTTCTTACAAATATACATTCTTTTATTGGAATTTTGTTTATTTATTTTGATACGAATTTACATTATTTTATGTCTATTTTGTATATTTTTTTCTATGTATTTAAATTATTTTATGTGTATTTTGTATATACATTTTCAAAAAAAATTACGTTATTTTATTGTGTGTATTCGTATATATTTTGAATCAAATTTTATACAAATTCATACTATTTTATGTGTATTTGTATAAATATTTTCATACAAATTTATATGTGTATTTTGTATACATTTTTTTAAACTTATTTACTTCATTTTATGTGTATTTTGTATATATATTTTTATAGAAATCTACGTTACTTTGTGTATTCGTATATATATTTTGAAACAAATTTAAATTATTTTATATGTATTTTGCATATATATTTCAATACAAATTAACCTTAATGATATATATATATATATATATATATATATATATATATATATATATATATATATATATATATATATATATATATATATATATATATATATATATATATATATATATATATATATATATATATATATATATATATATATATATATATATATATATATATATATATATATATATATATATATATATATATATATATATATATATATATATATATATATATATATATATATATATATATATATATATAAAAATGTTATTTTATGGGTACACATCTATATTTTCATACAAATTTACATTATTTTACTATTCTGCATATTTATTTTGATACGATTTTACACTATTCTACTTGTGTTTTGTATATATTTTTTTCATACATATTTGCATTATTTAATGTGTATTTTGTATATATATTTTATATAAATTTACGTTATTTAAGGTTTTTTTTTATAAATTTTTATTCAAATTTTCATTATTTTATGTGTATTTTGTATATGAATTTCAATACAAATTTACCTAATTTTATGTGTATTTTGTAGGTTTATTTTCATACAAATTTAAAGTATTTTTGTGTATTTTTGTATGTATTTTTTATATATATTTTTGTAGAAATTTACGTTTTCTTATGTGTATTCGTATATATATTTTGAAATAAATTTACATTGTTTTATGTGTGTTTTGCATATCTATTTCAATACAAATTTATCATATTGAACGTGCATTTTGTATATTTATTTCAATACAAATTTAATTGTTTGATGTGTTTTTTTTATACATATTTTTATAAAAATATGCTTTTTTATGGTTATTTTGCTTCTTTATTTTCATATAAATTTACTTTATTTTATTGATATTCTGTGTATTTATTTTGATACGATTTTACATTATTCTATGTGTTTTTTGTATGTATTTTTTTTTTTTTACATATTTAGATGCACATGGTACAAAAATGCACATAAAATAAAGTAAATTTGAATAAAAATATATATACAAAACACACATTAAATAATGTAAATGCGTATAAAAATATGTATACAAAATACCTATGAAATAATCTAAATTCTTATCGAATTGAATTAACAAAATACCAATAAAATAATGTAATTTTTTGGATGAAAATATATATAGAAAATACACATAAAATAACCTAAAAACAAATTCAAATATACACATAAAATAATTTAATATTAAATGAAATAAATATACAAAATAAACATAAAATAAGGTAAATTTGTAATGAAATATATGTACAAAATACACATAAAATAATGTAAATTTATATGAAAATATATATACAAATGCACACAAAAATACCATGAATTTGTATAAAGATATATATTCAAAATAAATATCAAATAATGTAAATGCGTATAAAAATATATATACAAAGTACATATAAAATAATGTAAATTCGTATCAAAATAAATAAACAAAATACCAATACAATAATGTAAATTTGTATAAGAAAACATATACAAAATACACATAAATATCGCAAATCTCAATAAAAATATATATAATATAATATATTTTTATACATGTTTAAAATGTTTTATACAATTTTAGGTTATTTTATGTGTATTTTGTATATCTATTTTCATACAAATACACATTCTTTTATTGATATTTTGTTTATTTATTTTGACGCGAATTTACATTATTTAATGTGTATTTTGTATATAAATTTTAATACGTATTTACATCATTTCATGTGTATTTTGTATATATATTTCTATAGAAATCTACGTTATTTTATGTGTATTCTTATATACATTTTGAAACAAATTTACACTTTTATGTGAATTTTGCATATTTTTTCAAAACAAATTTACTTTATTGTATATGCATTTTGTATATTAATTTTAATACAAATTTAATTATTCTATGTGTATTTTTGTATATGTATTTATATAAAAATATGCTTTATTTCATGGGTATTTTGCATCTTTTCATACAAATTTACATTATTTTATTGATAACCTGCTCATCATATCGATACGATTTGACATTATTCTATGTGTATTTTGTATATTATTTTCATACAAATTTACGTTATTTTATGTGTATTTGTTTATATATTTTGACACAAATTTACAATATTTTATGGGTATTTTGTATATATATTTCAAAAGAAATTTAACTAGTTTCATGCGTATTTTGTATATCTATTTTCATACAAACTCAAATTTTTTTTATGTATTTTTTTATATATTTTAATACAAATTTTAGTTATGTTATGTGTATTTTGTAAATCTATTTTCATTCAAATATATATTATTTTATTGGTGTTTTGTTGATTTATATTGATACGAATTTACATTATTTTATATGTACTTTGTATATTTATTTTTTATACGCATTTACATTATTTAATATTTATTTTGAATATATATTTTTATACAAATTCATGGTACTTTATGTGTATTTGTATATATTTTCATATGAATTTACATTTTTTTATGTGTATTTTGTACATATATATCATTACAAATTTACCTTATTTTATGTACATTTTGTATGTGTATTTTGTACATTTATATTTATTCAAATACACATTCTTTTATTGGTATTTTGTTTATTTATTTTGATTCGAATTTACATTATTTTATGTGTATTTTGTATACATTTTTTTATACGTATTTACTTAATTTTATGTGTATTTTGTATATATATTTTTATAGAAATCCACGTTATTTTATGTGTATTCGTATATATATTTTGAACAATTTTACATTGTTTTATATGTATTTTTCCATATCTCTTTCAATACAAGTTTACAGTATTGTATGTGCATTTTGTATATTTATTTGAATACAAATTTAAATATTTTATGTGTATTCCTACAATACAATAAAACTACGTAAATTTTTATGAAAATATATATACAAAATACACATAAAATAATGTACATACATAGAAAAATATAGATACAAAATACACATAAAATAATGTAAATTCGTTTCAAAATAAATAAACAAAATTTCCCCTTAAAAAATGTATATTTGTAGGAAAATATATATACAAAATACAAATTAAAAAAAAATTGTATAAAAATATATACAAAAATACACAAAAATAGTTTAAATTTGTTTGAAAATAGATATGCAAAATACACATGAAATTAGGCAAATTTTTATTGAAATACATATACAAAATACACATAAAATAACGTAAATTTGTATGAAAATATATAAACAAATAAACATAAGATAACGTAAATTTCCATAAAATATATGTACAAAATATACATTAAATAAAGTAAATATGTCTAAAAATATAAATACAAAATACACAGAATAACGTAAAATCGTATCAAAATAAATAAACAGACTATCAATAAAATAATGTAAATTTGTATGAAAATAAAGATGCAAAATACCCATATAATAACGCATATTTGTTTAAAAATATATATATACAAAAATACACATAAAATAATTAAATTTGTATCAAAATAAATATACAAAAGGCACATACAATAAAGAAAATTTGTATTGAAATAGATATGCGAAATACACATAAATAATGTAAATTTGTATCAAAATATATATACGAATACACATAAAATAGAGTAAATTTCTATGAAAATATATATTCAAAATACATATAAAATTATGTAAATAAGTATAAAAATATATATATCAAATACATCTAAAATAATGAAAATTCGTATCAAAATAAATAAACAAAATTCCGATAGAAGAATGTATATTTGTAGGAAGATAAATATACAAAATACACATAAAATTACGAAAATTTGAATAAAAATATATACTAAAATACAAAAATTCAATTTCGATTTGTATGAAAATAGATATACATAATACATATAATTAGTTAAATTTGCATTTAAATACATGTACAAAATACAAAATGAAATGAAAACAAATTCACATAAAATAACGTTCATTTGTATGAAATATATATACAAAATATACATAGAAAAATGTAAAATCGTATCAAAATAAATTCACAGAATATCAGTAAAATAATGTAAATTTGTATGAAAATAAAGATGCAAAATACTCATAAAATCAAGCATTTTTTTATGAAAATTCATATACAAAAATACACATAGAATAATTAAATTTGTATTATTTTATATGTACTTTGTATATATATTTTTATACGCATTTACATTATTTAACATTTATTTTGAATATATAATTTTTTAAATTCATGGTATTTTATGTGTATTTGTATTTATATTTTCATATAAATTTACATTATTTTATGTGTATTTTGTACATATATTTCATTACAAATTTACCTTATTTTATGTTTATTTTGTATGTGTATTTTGTACATTTATATTTATACAAATACACATTCTTTTATTGGTATTTTGTTTATTTATTTTGAGTCGAATTTACATTATTTTATGTGTATTTTGTTTACATTTTTTTATACGTATTTACTTAATTTAATGTGTATTTTCTATATATATTTTTATAGAAATCTACGTTATTTTATGTGTATTCGTATATATATTTTGAAACAAATTTACATTGTTTTATATATATTTTTGCATATCTCTTTCAATAGAAGTTTACCTTATTGTATGTCCATTTTGTATATTTATTTCAATACAAATTTAAATATTTTAAGTGTATTTTGGTATAAATATTTTTATAAGAAATGCGCTATTTGATGGGAATTTTGCATCTTTATTTTCATACAAATTTAAATTATTTTATTAATATTCGGTGTATTTATTTTGATACGGTTTTACATTATTCTATTTCTTTTTTGTATATATATATATATATATATATATATATATATATATATATATATATATATATATATATATATATATATATATATATATATATATATATATATATATATATATATTTGTATACATATTTACATTATTTAATGTGTATCTTGCATATATATTTCATACAAAAATATTATCTATTATTTATTTTCATACAAATACACATTCTTTTCATGATATTTTGTTTATTTATTTTGACACGAATTTACATTACTTAATATGTATTTTGTATATATATTTTTATACGTATTTACATAATTTCATGTGTATTTTGTATATATATTTCTATTGAAATCTACGTTATTTTATGTGTATTCGTATAAATATTTTGAAACAAATTTACATTGTTTTATATGTATTTTTGAATATCTCTTTCAATACAAATTTACCTTACTATATGCATTTTGTATATTTATTTCAATACAAATTTAAATATTTTATGTGTATTTTGGTATATATATTTTTAGAAAAAATGCGCTATTTTATGGGAGTTTTGCATCTTTCTTTTCATACAAATTTACATTATTTTATTGTTATTCTCTGTATTTATTTTGATACGATTTTACATTATTCTATTTCTTTTTTGTATATATTTTTTTTATACACATTTACATTATTTAATGTGTATCTTGCATATATATTTTATACAAATTTACGTTATTTAAGTGTATTTGTTTATATATTTTCATTCAAATTTACATCATTTTATGTGTATTTTGTATATGTATTTCAATACAAATTTACCTAATTTTATGTGTATTTTGTATATTTCTTTTCATACAAATTTTTATTATTTTTGTGTATTTTTGTATATAGTTTTATACAAATTTAGGTTATTTTATGTACGCATTTACATTATTTAATGTGTGTTTTGTATATATATTTTAATATATTTTATGTGCATTTTTGTAAGTTTGTATTGAAATAGATATGCAAAATACATATAAAAGAATGTAAATTTGTTTCAAAATATATATACGAATACACATAAAATAACGTAGATTTCTATAAAAATATATACAAAATACACATAAAATGAAATAAACACGTATAAAAAAATGAATACAAAATACACATAAAATAATGTAAAATCGTATCAAAATAAATAAACAAAATACCAATAAAAGAATGTGTATTTGTATAAATATAAATATACGAAATACACATAAAATATCGTAAATTTTTATAAAACTATATACAAAAATACTCATAAGTAATTAAATTAAATAAATGTTAAATAATGTAAATGCGTATATAAATATATATACAAAGTACATATAAAATAATACAAATTTAATTATTCTATGTGTATTTTTGTATATGTGTTTTCATAAAAAAAATGCTTTATTTTATGAGTATTTTGCATCTTTATTTTCATACAAATTTACTTTATTTTATTGATATTCTGTGTATTTATTTTGATACGATTTTACATTATTCTATGTATATTTTGTATATATATTTCATACAAATGAACGTTATTTTATGTGAATTTGTTTTCATTTCATACAAATTTACATTATTTCATGTGTATTTTGTACATGTATTTAAATCCAAATTTAACTAATTATATGTGTATTATGTATATCTATTTTCATACAAATCGAAATTAATTTTGTTTATTTTAGTATATATTTTTATTCAAATTTTCGTAATTTTGTGTATTTTGTATATTCATTTTCCTACAAATATACGTTCTTTTATCGGAATTTTGTTTATTTATTTTTATAGGAATTTTCATTATTTTAGGTGTATGTGATATATATATATATATATATATATATATATATATATATATATATATATATATATATATATATATATAAATATATATATAGAAATATATATATATATATATATATTTATTTTTTTTTTTTACAGCAAAGAGACAGCTCAAAGGGCACAAAAAGTAAACATTAATAAAAAAAAAAGCCCGCTACTCGCTGCTCCTAAAAAGAATCCAAAGAGGTGGCCGAAAGATAAGTCAGTTTCGGGAGGAGAGGTGTCCTGATACCCTCCTCTTGAAAGAGTTCAAGTCGTAGGCATAAGGAAATACAGATGAAGGAAGATTGCTCCAGAGTTTACCAGCGTGAGGGATGAAAGAGTGAAGATGCTGGTTAACTCTTACATAAGGGTTTGGACAGTATAGGGATGAGCATGAGTAGAAAGTCGAGTGCAGCGGGGCCGCGGGAGGGGGAGGCATGCAGTTAGCAAGTTCAGAAGAGCAGTCAGCGTGGAAATATCGATAGAAGATAGAAGAGAGGCAACATTGCGGCGGAATTTAAGAGGTAGAAGACTATCAGTATGAGGAGGAGAGCTGATGAGACGAAGAGCCTTTGCCTCCACTCTGTCCAGAAGAGCTGTGTGGTGGAGCCCCCACATGAGATGCATACTCCATACGAGGGCGGACAAGGCCCCTGTATATGGACAGCAACTGTGCAGGGGAGAAGAACTGGCGGAGACGGTACAGAACGCCCAGCCTCGAGGAAGCTGATTTAGTAAGAGATGAGATATGAAGTTTCCAGTTGAGATTTTGAGTTAAGGATAGACCGAGGATGTTTAGTGTTGAGGAAGGTGATAGCTGGGTGTTGTCAAAGAATAGGGGATAGTTGTTTGGAAGATTGTGGATAGGTGGAGAAACTGTGTTTTTGAGGCGTTGAAGGACACCAGGTTCTTCTTGCCCCAATCGGAAATAATAGTAAGGTCTGAGGCTAAGCGTTCTGCAGCCTCCAGCCTTGAGTCGTTAAGTTCCTGAAGGGTGGGTCTTCTATTAAAAGAAGTTGAATAATGCAGAGTGGAATCATCGGCGTAGGAATGGATAGGACAGTTCGTTTTGGAAAGAAGATCATCAATGAACAACAGAAAAAGAGTGGGAGATAGGACAGAACCCTGTGGGACACCACTGTTAATAGATTTAGGAGAAGAACAGTGACCGTCTACCACGGCAGAAATAGAACGGACAGAAAGGAAACTGGAGATAAAGGTACAGAGAAGGATAGAAACCGTAGGAGGGTAGTTTAGAAAGCAAAGATTTGTGCCAGACCCTATCAAAAGCTTTTGATATGTCCAGCGCAATAGCAAAAGTTTCACCGAAACGGCTAAGAGATGATGACCAAGAGTCAGTTAAGAAGGCTAGGAGATCACCAGTAGAACGCCCCTTGCGGATATATATATATATATATATATATATATATATATATATATATGTATATATATATATATATATATATATATATATATATATATATATTTATATATATATATATATATATATATATATATATATATATATATATATATATATATATATATATATATATATATATATATATATATATATATATATATATATATATATATATATATATATATATATATATATATATATATATATATATATATATATATATATATATATATATTTATACTTATCTACATAATTTTATATGAATTTTGAATATATATTTTCATAGAAATTTACTCTATTTTATGTGTATTCGTTTATATATTTTGATACAAATTTACATTATTTATGTGTATTTCGCATATCTATTTCAATACAAATTTTCTTTATTGTATGTGCCTTTTGTATATTTATTTTGATACAAATTTAATTTAATTTTTGTATATATATTTTTAAATAAATATGCGTTATTATATTGGTATTTTGCATCTTTATTTTCATACAAATTTACGTTATTTTATTGATAGTCTGTTTATTTATTTTGATACGATTTTACGTTATTCTGTGTATTTTGTATATATATTTTTTGACATATTTACATTATTTAATGTATATTTTGTACATATATTTTATGGAAATTTACGTTATCTTATGTGTATTTGTTTATATATTTTCATAAAAATTTACATTATTTTATGTGTATTTTGTATATGTATTTCAATAAATATTTGCCTAATTTCATGTGTATTTTGCATATCTATCTTCAAACAAATTTAAATTATTTTTTGTGTATTTTTGTATATATTTTTATACAAATTTTTGTTATTTTATTTGTATTTTGTATATATATTTTCCTACACATATACATTCTTTTAGAGGAAATTTTGTTCATTTATTTTGATACGAATTTACATTATTTTATGTGTATGTTGTATATATATTTTTCTATGTATTTACATTATTTTGTGTATTTTGTATATATATTTTCATAAAAATTTACGTAATTTTATTGTGTGTATTCGTATATATTTTGATAAAAAATTTCATTATTTTACGTGTTTTTTGCATATCTATTTCAATAAAAATCTACCTTATTGTATGTGTATTTTGTATATTTATTTTAACACAAATTCAATTATTTAATGTGTATTTTTGAATATATATATATTTTTAAATATGAGTTATTTTATTGGTATTTTGCATCTTTAATTTTATAAATTTATACATTACGTACATATCTTTTATACGTATTTACATTATTTAATGTGTATTTTGTTCATATATTTTTATACAAATTTACGTTATTATATGTGTATTTGAATATATATTTTGATACAAATTTACATTATTGTATGTATTTTCTATATTTATTTCAATTCAAATTTAGCTTATTTTGTGTCCTTTGTATATCTATTTTCATTCAAATATAATTATTTTTGTTTATTTTTGTATATAGTTTTATACAATTTTACGTTATTTTTTGTGTATTTTGTATATTTATATTTATACAAGTAAACATTCTTTTATTGGCAATTAGTTTATTTATTTTGATACGAATTTACATTATTTTATGTGTATTTTGTATACATTTTCTTATACGTATTTACTTCATTTTATGTGTATTTTTATATATATTTTTATAGAAATCTACGTTATTTTATGTGTATTCGTATATATATTTTGAAAGAAATTTACATTGTTTTATGTGTATTTTGCATATCTATTTCAATACAAATTTACTTTATTGTATGTGCATTTTGTATATGTATTGTAATACAAATTTAAATATTTTATGTGTATTTTGTTATATATATTTTCATAAAAAAATTGTTGTTTTATGGGTATTTTGCATCTTTATTTTCATACAAATTTACATTATTTTATTAATATTCTGTGTATTTATTTTGATACTATTTTACATTATTCTATTTGTGTTTTGTATATATTTTTTTATACATATTTACATTATTTAATGTGTATTTTCTATATATATTTCATACAAATTTACGTTATTTTAAGTGTATTTGTTTCTATATTTTCATTCAAATTTACATTATTTTATGTGTATTTTGTATATCTATTTCAATAGAAATTTAACTAGTTTTATGTGTATTTTCTATATATATTTTTATACAAATTTAAACAATTTTTGTGTATTTTTTTAATAGAGTTTTATACAAATTTACAATATTTTATGTGTATTTTGTGTATCTATTTTCATACAAATACACATTCTTTTATTGATATTTTGTTTATTTATTTTGATGCGAATTTACATTATTTAATGTGTATTGTGTATATATATATATTTTTATACGTTTTTACGTCATTTCATGTGTATTTTGTATATATATTTCTATAGAAATATACGTTATTTTATGTGTATTCGTATATATATTTTGAAACAAATATACATTGTTTTATGTGCATTTTGGGTATTTTTTCAATACAAATTTACCTTATTGTACGTGCATTTTGTATATTAATTTTAATACAAATTTAATTATTCTATGTGTATTCTTGTATATGTATTTTTAAAAAAAATATGCTTTATTTTAAGGGTATTTTGCATCTTTATTTTCATACAAAATTACATTATTTTATTGATATTCTGTGTATTTATTTTAATACGATTTTACATTATTCTATGTATATTTTGTATATCTATTTTATTCAGATGTACGTTATTTTATGTGAATTTGTTTTATTTCATACAAATTTACATTATTTTATGTGTATTTTGTACATGTATTTAAATACTAATTTAACTAATTATATGTGTATTTTGTATATCTATTTTCATACAAATTGAAATTTATTTTTTTGTTTTTTTGTATATATTTTTATTTAAATTTTTGTAATTTTATGTGTATTTTGTATATTTATTTTCCTACATATATACGTTCTTTTATCGGAATTTTGTTTATTTATTTTGATACGAATTTTCATTTTTTTAGGTATATTTGATATATATATTTTTATACTTATTTACATAATTTTATATGTATTTTGAATATATATTTTCATAGAAATTTACTCTTTATATACAAAAAAACACAAAAATAATTTAAATTTGTATGAAAATAAATATACAAAATACACATAAAATCAGGTAAATTTGTACTGAAATACATATACAAATTACACTTAAAATAATGTAAATCTGAGTGAAATTATATAAACAAATACACTTAAAATAACGTTAATTTGTATAAAATATATATATAAAAAATACACATTAAATAATAAAAATATGTATAAAAAAATATATACAAAACACAAATATTATAATATAAAATCGTATCAAAATATATACACAGAATATTAAGAAAATAATGTATATTTGTATGAAAACTAAGATGCAAAATACCTATAAAATAACGATTTTTTTTTTAATTATATATACCAAAATACACATAAAATATTTGAATTTCTGTTAAAATAAATATTCAAAATGCACATAAAATAAGGTAAATTTGTATTGAAATAGATATGCAAAAAACATATAAAACAATGTAAATTTGTTTCAAAATATATATACGAATACACATAAAATAACATAGATTTCTATAAATATATATATACAAAATACAAATAAAAATAAGTAAAAACGAATTAAAAATGTATACAAAATACACATAAAATAATGTAAATTCGTATAAATATAAATAAACAAAATACCAATAAGAGAATGTGTATTTATATAAATATAAATATACAAAATGCACATAAAATAACGTAAATTTGTATGAAACTATATACAAAAATACACAGAAGTAATTAAATTTGTATGAAAATAGATAAACAAAATACACACAAAATAAGCTAAATTTGAATTGAAATATATATACAAAATACATAAAATAAAGTAAATTCGTTTCAATTTTTTTTAACAAATACACATTTAATAACGTAAATTTGTAAAAAAAAATATATCAACAAAATACACATTAAGTAATGAAAATACGTATTAAAAAATATTTACAAAATACACCAATAATCAAAAAGCTAATTAAATAATGTAAATTTGTATGAGAAAACATATACAAAATACACATAAAATAACGTTTTAAGTTTCTATAAAAATATATGTACAAAAATGCACATAAAATTAGATTGCATAAAAAAATATATACAAAACACACATTAGATAATGTAAATGAGTATAAAAATATGTATACAAAATACCTATGAAATAATCTAAATTCGTATCGAGTTAAATTAAGAAAATAACAATAAAATAATGTAATTTTGGTTGAAAATATATATAGAAAACACACATAAAATAACCTAAATACAAATACAAATATACACATTAAATAATTTAAAATTGAGTGAAATAAATATATAAACATAAAATAAGGTAAATTTGTAATAAAATATATGTAAGAATACACATAAAATAATATAAATTTGTATGAAAATATATATACAAATACACATAAAATAACATGAATAAAATTTGTTTCAAAATATATACGAATACACGCAATAAAATAACGTAAATTTTTATGAAAATGTATATATAAAATACACATAAAATAGTTTAAATACGTAGAAAAATATATATACAAAATACGCATAAAAGAATGTAAATTCGTAAAAAATTAAATACACAAAATTCCAATAAAAGAATGTATATTTGTAAGAAAATATATATACAAAAAACAAATAAAATAACTAAAATTTGTATAAAAATATATACAAAAATACACAAAAATAATTTAAATTTGTTTGAAAATAGATATGCAAAATACACATAAAGTTAGGCAAATTTGCAATGAAATACATATACAAATCTCACATAAAAAAATGTAAATTTGTATGAAAATATATAAACAAATACGTATAAAATCACGTAAATTTGGATAAAATATATATATATATATATATATATATATATATATATATATATATATATATATATATATATATCTATATATATATATATATATATATATATATATATATATATATATATATATATATATATATATATATATATATATATATATATACAAAATATACATTAAATATTTTAAATATGTATAAAAATATATTATATTATATATATTTTTATTGATATTTGCGTTATTTTGTGTAATTTGGTATGTTTTCTCATAGAAATTTACATTATTTTATTGGTATTTTGTCTATTTATTTTGATACGAATTACATGATTATTTGTGTATTTTTCACATTTTTTATACGTATTTACATTATTTAATGTGTATTTTGTTTATATATTTTTATACAAATTTACGTTATTATATGTGTATTTGTATAGGTATTTTGATACAAATTTACATTATTTTAAGTATTTTGTATATATATTTCAATTCAAATTTAGCTTATTTTATGTGTATTTTGTATATCTATTTATTTTAATACAAAATCAAATATTTTATGTTTTTTCGTATATATATTTTTATTAAAAATGCGTTATTTTATGGGTATTTTGCATCTTAATTTTCATACAAATTTACATTATTTTATTAATATTTTCTGTATTTATTTTCATACGATTTTACATTATTTTATTTGTGTTTTGTATATATTTTTTTATACATATTTACATTATTTAATGTGTTTTTTGTATATATATTTGATACAAATTTACGTTATTTTAAGTGTATTTGTTTATGTATTTTTATTCAAATTCACATTATTTTATGTGTATGTATTTATTTTATGGGTATTTTGCATCTTAATTTTCATACAAATT
Source organism: Eriocheir sinensis (assembly GCF_024679095.1). Lineage (NCBI taxonomy): Eukaryota > Metazoa > Arthropoda > Malacostraca > Decapoda > Varunidae > Eriocheir > Eriocheir sinensis. The sequence continues at coordinate 301,789 of NW_026111785.1, read as the reverse complement.
TACAGTATTTTATTAATATTTTCTGTATTTATTTTGATACGATTGTACATTATTTTATTTGTGTTTTGTATATATTTTTTTATACATATTTACATTATTTAATGTGTTTTTTGTATATATATTTGATACAAATTTACGTTATTTTATACAAATTTACCTAATTTTATGTGTATTTTTTATATTTATTTTCATACAAATTTACATTATTTTTGTATATGTTTTATACAAATATATGCTATCTTATGTGTATTTTGAAAATTTATGTTCATACAAATACACATTCTTTTATTGATATTTTGTTTAATTATTTTGACGCGAATTTACATTATTTAATGTGTATTTTATATATATATATATATATATATATATATATATATATATATATATATATATATATATATATATATATATATATATATATATATATATATATATATATATATATATATATATATATATATTTATACGTATTTACATCCTTTCATGTGTATTTTGTATATTTACAAAAAAATGCGTTATTTTATGGGTATTTTGCATCTTTATTTTCATAAAAATTTACATTATTTTATTTACATTCTGTGTATTTATTATGATACGATTTTACATTATTCTATTTGTGTTTTGTATATATATTTTTTATACATATTTACATTATTTAATGAGTATTTTGTATATATATTTTATACAAATTTACGTTAAGTGTATTTGTTTATAAATTTTCATTCAAATTTACCATATTTTATGTGCATTTTGTATATATATTTCTATACAAATTTACCTAATTTTATATGTATTTTCTATATTTATTTTCATACATATTTAATTTATTTTTGTGTATTTATATATATATATATATATATATATATATATATATATATATATATATATATATATATATATATATATATATATATATATATATATATATATATATATATATATATATATAGTTTTATACAAATTTACGTTATTTTATGTGTATTTTGTATATGTATCTTCATACAAATACACATTCTTTTATTGATATTTTCCTTATTTATTTTGACACGAATTTACATTATTTAATGTGTATTTTGTATATATATTTTTATACGTATTTACATCATTTCATGTGTATTTTGTATATATATATATATATATATATATATATATATATATATATATATATATATATATATATATATATATATATATATATATTTCTATAGAAATCTACGTTATTTTATGTGTATTCGTATATATATTTTGAAACAAATTTACATTGTTTTATATGTATTTTGCATATCTATTTCAATACAAATTTACCTTATTGTATGTGTTTTTTATATATTTATTTTAATTCAAATTTTTTTTTTTATGTGTATTTTGGTATATATATTTTTATAAATGAAAAAAAAGCGTTATTTTATGGGTATTTTGACTCTATTTTCATACAAATTTACATTATTTTATTAATATTCTGTGTATTTATTTTGATACGATTTTACATTATTCTATTTGTGTTTTGTACATATTTTTTTATACAAATTTACGTTATTTTAAGTGTTTTTGTTTATGTATTTTCATTCAAATTTACATTATTTTATGTGGATTTTGTGTATGTATTTCAATACAAATTTATCTAATTTTATGTGTATTTTGTATATTTATTTCCATACAAATTTAAAATATTTTTATGTATTTTTTTATATAGTTTGATACAAATTTAGGTTATTTCATGTGTATTTTGTATATCTATTTTCATACAAATACACATTCTTTTATTGATATTTTGTTTATTTATTTTGACGCGAATGATGTAAATACGTATAAAAATATATATATACAAAATACACATTAAATACTGTAAACCCGCGTCAAAATAAATAAACAAAATATCAATAAAAGAATGTGTATTTGTATGAAAATAGATATACAAAATTACACAGAAGTAATTAAATTTGTTTGAAAATATATACAAAATACACACAAAATAAGCGAAATTTGAATTGAAATATGTATGTTGCATATTTTTTTCAATACAAATTTACCTTACTATATACACATTTTGTATATTAATTTTAATGCAAATTTAAATATACATATAAACAATGTAAATTTGTTTCAAAATATATATACGAATACACATGAAATAAGGTAGATTTCTATAAAAATATATATACAAAATACACATAAAATTAAGTAAATACGTATAAAAAATGTATACAAAATACACATAAAATAATGTAAATTAGTATCAAAATAATTAAACAATATACTAATAAAAGAATGTGTATTTGTATAAATATATATATACACAATACACATTAAATAATATAAATTTGTTTAAAACTATACAAAATACACATGAAATGATGTAAATACGTATAAAAATATATATATAAAATACACATTAAATAATGTAAATTCGCGTCAAAATAAATAAACAAAATATCAATAAAAGAATGTGTATTTGTATGAAAATAGATATACAAAATACATATAAAATAATCTAAATTTGTATCAAAATATATACAAAAATACACAAAAATATTTTAAATTTGTATGAAATTAAATATACAAAATACACATAAAATTAGGTAAATTTGTATTGAAATACATATACAAAATACACATAAAATAATGTAAATTTGAATGAAAAGACATAAACAAATACACTTAAAATAACGTAAATTTGTAGAAAAAAAATATATACAAAACACGAATAGAATAATGTAAAATCGTATCAAAATAAATACATAGAATATTAATAAAATAATGTAAATTTGTATGAAAATAAAGAGGCAAAATACCCATAAAATAACGCATTTTTTTATTTATAAAAATATATATACCAAAATATACATAAAAAAATAAAATTTGAATTAAAAAAAAATATATAAAAAACACATACAATAAGGTAAATTTGTATTGAAATAGATATGCAAAATACATATAAAACAATGTAAATTTGTTTCAAAATATACATACGAATACACATAAAATAACCTAGATTTCTATAAAAGTATATATACAAAATACACATAAAATGAATTAGATACGTATAAAAAAATTTATACAAAATACATATAAAATAATGTAAATTCGTATCAAAATATATATACAAAATACCAATAAAAGAATGTGTATTTGTATAAATATAAATATACAAAATACACATAAAATAACGTAAATTTATATAAAACTATATACAAAAATACACAGAAGTATTTTAATTTGTATAAAAAATAGATATACAAAATAAGGTAAATTCGTTTCAAATTCAATAAACAAAATTCAGATAAAAGAACGTATATTTTTATAAAAAATAAATATACAAAATACACATAAAATAACGAAAATTTGTATGAAAATATATAAGAAAATAAACAAAAATAATTTCAATTTCTATGAAAATAAATATACAAAATACACATGTATTTTGTATATCTATTTTCACATAAATTTAATTACTTCTGTGTATTTTTGCATATAGTTTTATAATAAATTTACGTTATTTTATTTGTATTTTCTATATTTATATTTATACAATACACATTCTTTTATTAGTATTTTGTTTATTTATTTTGATACGAGTTTATTTTATTTGATGTGTATTTTGTATACCTTTTTTTAAACGTATTTACTTCATTTTATGTGTATTTTGTATATTTATTTTCACAGAAATCTACGTTATTTTATGTGTATTCGTATATATATATTTTGAAAAAAAGTTACATGGTTTTATATGTATTTTGCATATCTATTTCAATACAAATTTACCTTATTGTATGTGCATTTTGTATATTTATTTTAATACAAATTCAAATATTTTATGTGTGTCTTGGTATAAATATTTTTATAAAGAATGCGTTATTTTATGGGTATTTTGCATCTTAATTTTCATACAAATTTACATTATTTTATTAATATTCTGTGTATTTATTTTGATACGATTTGATATTATTCTATTTGTGTTTTGTATATATATTTTTTTATACATATTTACATTATTTAATGTGTATTTTTTTATATATATTTTATACAAATTTACTTTATATTAAGTGTATTTGTTTATATATTTTCATTCAAATTTACATTATTTTATGTGTATTTTGTAAATGTATTTCAATACAATTTTACCTAATTTTATGCGTAATTTGTATATTTATTTTCATACAAATTAAAATTATTTTTGTATTTTTGTATATAGTTTTATACAAATTTAGGTGATTTTATATGTATATTGTATATCTATTTTCATACAAATACACATTCTTTAATTGATATTTTGTTTATTTATTTTGACGCGAATTTACATTATTTAATGTGTGTTTTATATATATATATATATATATATATATATATATATATATATATATATATATATATATATATATATATATATATATATATATATATATATATATATATATATATATATATATTTTTTTTTATACGTGTTTGCATCATTTGATGTGTATTTTGTATACATATTTCTATAGAAATATACGTTGATTTATGAGAACTCGTATATAGATTTTGAAATAAATTTACACTGTTTTATGTGTATTTTGAATATTTTTTCAATACAAGTTTACCTTATTGTATATGCATTTTGTATATTAATTTTAATACAAATTTAATTATGCTATGTGTATTTTTGTATATGTATTTTTATAAAAATATGCTTCATTTTATGGGTATATTGCATTTTTATTTTCATACAAATTTACATTATTTTATTTATATTCTGTTTATTTTTTTTTTAAACAATTCTACATTATTCTATGTGTATTTTTTATATCTATTTTTATACGTATTTACTTAATTTTATGTGTATTTTGTATATATATTTTTATAGAAATCTACGTTATTTTATGTGTATTCGTATATATATTTTGAAACAAATTTACATTGTTTTATATGTATTTTTGCATATCTCTTTCAATACAAGTTTACCTTATTGTATATGCATTTTGTATATTTATTTCAATACAAATTTAAATATTTTATGTGTATTTTGGTATATATATTTTTATAAGAAATGCGCTATTTTATGTAAATTTTGCATCTTTATTTTCATACAAATTTACATTATTTTATTAATATTCGGTGTATTTATTTTGATACGATTTCACATTATTCTATTTGTTTTTTGTATATATTTTTTTATACATATTTACTTTATTTAATGTGTATCTTGCATATATATTGCATACAAATTTATTATCTATTATTTATTTTCATAAATATAACGTAGATTTCTAAAGAAATATATATTCAAAATACACATGAAATTATGTAAATACGTATAAAAATATATATATAAAATACATATCTAGGTAAATTCGTGTCAAAATAAATAAACAAAATATCATGAATTCTTTTCATGATATTTTGTTTATTTATTTATACACGAATTTACCTAGATATGTATTTTGTATATATATTTCTATAGAAATCTACGATATTTTATATGTATTCGTATATATATTTTGAAACAAATTTACTTTGTTTTATATATATTTTTGAATATCTCTTTCAATACATATTTACCTTACTGTATATGCATTTTGTATATTTATTTCAATACAAAGTTAAATATTTTATGTGTATTTTGGTAGATATATTTTTATAAAATTTTTTATAATTTTTGGGAATTTTGCATCCTTCTTTTCATACAAATTTACATTATTTTATTGATATTCTGTGTATTTATATTGAGAGGAATTTAAATTATTCTATTTCTTTTTTGTATATTTTTTTTTATACACATCTTCATTATTTAATATGTATCTTGCATATATATTTTATACAAATTTACGTTATTTTAAGTGTATTTGTTTATATATTTTCATTCAAATTTACATTATTCTATGTGTATTTTGTATATGTATTTCAATACAAATTTACCTAATTTTATGTGTATTTTGTATACTTCTTTTCATACATATTTTAAATATTTTTGTGTATTTTTTAATGTAGTTTTATACAAATTTAGGTTATTTTATGTACGCATTTACATTATTTAATGTGTGTTTTGTATATATATTTTTATGCAAATTTACTTTATTTTATGTGCATTTTTGTACATATATTTTTTTAGAAATTTGCGTTAATTTATATGTATTTGTATATGTTTTCTCATACAAATTTACATTATTTTATTGCTATTTTGTTTATTTATTTTGATACGAATGAAAATAGATATACAAAATATACATAAAATAAACTAAATTTGTATTAAATATATATACAAAATACATAAAATAATGTAAATTTATATCAAAATATTTTAACATATGCGAATAAAATAACGTAAATTTGTTTTAAAATATACAAAATACACATTACATAATGTAAATATGTATAAAAAAAATATACAAAACACAAATAGAAATAAAACTATACAAAATACACATGAAATGATTAAATACGTATAATAATATATATACAAAATACACATTAAAAAATGTAAATTCGCGTCAAAATAAATAAACAAAATATCAATAAAAGAATGTGTATTTGTATGAAAATAGATATACAAAATACACATAAAATAACCTAAATTTGCATCAGACTATATACAAAAATACACAAAAATATTTTAAATTTGTATGAAAATAAATATACAATATACACATAAAATTAGGAAAATTTCTATTGAAATACATACACAAAATACACATAAAATAATGTAAATTTGAATGAAAATACATAAACAAATACACTTAAAATAACGTAAATTTGTATAAAAAAATATGTACAAAACACAAATAGAATAATGTAAAATCGTATCAAAATAAATACACAGAATATTAATAAAATAATGTAAATTTGTATGAAGATAAAGAAGCAAAATACCTATAAAATAACGCATTTTTTTTTTTTAGAAAAAAATATATACCAAAATACACATGAAAAAATTTATTTGTATTAAAATAAATATACAAAAAACACATACAATAAGGTAAATTTGCATTGAAATAGATATGCAAAATACATATAAAACAATGTAAATTTGTTTCAAAATATATATACGAATACACATAAAATAACGTAGATTTGTATAAAAATATATATTCAAAATACACATAAAATGAAGTAAATACGTATAAGAAAATGTATACAAAATACACATAAAATAATGTAAATTCGTATCAAAATAAATAAACAAAATACCAATAAAAGAATGTGTATTTGTATAAATATAAATATACAAAATACACATAAAATAACGTAAATTTGTTTAAAACTATATACAAAAATACACAGAAGTAATTAAATTCTTAAGAAAATAGATATACAAAATGCAGATAAAATAAGCTAAATTAGAATTGAAATGTATTTACAAAATACAATATTTTATGTGTATATTTGTATTTGTATTTAAGTTATTTAATGTGTATTTTGTATATATATTTTCATCCAAAATTACATTATTTTATTGGTATTTTCTTAATTTAATTCGATACGAATTTAGATTATTTCATAGGTATTTTCTATACATATTTTTATACTCATTTACATTATCTAATGTGTGTTTTGTATATATATTTTAATGCAAATTTATTTTATGTTCATTTTTGTACATATATTTTTATAGAAATTTGCGTTATTTTCTGTATATAGTTTTATATAAATTTACGTTATTTTATGTGGATTTTGTATATTTATATTTACACAAATACACATTCTTTTGTTGGTATATTGTTTATTTACATTTATACGAATTTACATTATTTTATGTGTATTTTGTATACATTTTTTTATACGTATTTACTTAATTTTATGTGTATTTTGTATATGTATTTTTATAGAAATCGACGTTATTTTATGTGTATTCGTATATATATTTTAAAACAAATTTACATTATTTTATATGTATTTTGCATATCTATTTCAATACAAATTTACCTTATTGTATGTGCATTTTGTATATTTATTTTAATACAAATTGAAATATATTATGTGTATTTTGGTATCAATAATTTTATAAAAAATGCGTTATTTTATAGGTATTTTGCATCTTAATTTTCATACAAATTTACATTATTTTATTAATATTCTGTGTATATATTTTGATACGATTTTACATATAATCATGTAATTCGTATCAAACTAAATAAACAAAAAATCAATAAAAGAATAATGTAAATTTGTATGAGAAAACATATACAAATAGATATAAAATAACGCTTATTTCTATAAAAATATATGTCCAAAAATGAACGTAAAATAAAGTAACTTTGGATAAAAATATATATACAAAACACACATTAAATAATGTAAATGCGTACATAAAATAACCTAAATTTGTATAAAACTATATACAAAAATACACAAAAATAATTTAAATTTGTATGAAAAGAAATATACAAAATACACATAAAATTATGTTAATTTGTATTGAAATACATATACAAAATACACTTAAGGTAATGTAAATTTGAAAGAAAATATATAAACAAATATACATATAATAACGTAAATTTGTATGATATATATTTTCAAAATACACATTAAATAATATAAATATGTATAAAATAATATATACGAAACACAAATAGAATAATGTAAAATCGTATCAAAATATATACACAGAATATTAATAAAATAATGTAAACTTGTATGAAAATTAAGATGCAAAATACCTATAAAATAACGCTTTTTTTTTCATAAAATTATTGATACCAAAATACACATAAAATATTTGAATTTGCATTAAAATAAATATACAAAATGCACATACAATAAGGTAAATTTGTATTGAAATAGATATGCAAAATACATATAGAATAATGTAAATTTGTTTCGAAATAAATATACCATTACACATAAAATAACGTAGATTTCTATAAAAATACATATAAAAAATACACATAATATTAAGTAAATACGAATAAAAAAATGTATACAAAATACACATAAAATAATATAATTTCGTTTAAATGTAAATAAACAATATACCAATAAAAGAATGTGTATTTGTATAAATATAAATATACAAAATGCACATAAAATAACGTAAATTTATATAAAACTATATACATAAAATAACGCAAATTTCTATAAAAATATATGTACAAAAATGAACATAAAATAAATTTGCATTAAAATATATATACAAAACACACTTTAGATAATGTAAATGAGTATAAAAATATGTATACAGAATACCCATGAAATAATCTAAATTCGTATCGAATTAAATTAAGAAAATACCAATAAAAGAATGTAATTTTGGATGAAAATGTATATACAAAATACACATAAAATAACCTAAATACAAATACAAATATACACATAAAATTATTTAAAATTGAATTAAATATATATACAAAATAAACATAAAATAAGGTAACCTAAAGATAACCTAAGATAACCTAGATACAAATACAAAAATACACATTAAATAATTTAAAATTGAATGAAATAAATATACAAAATAAACATAACATAAGCTAAATTTGTAATAAAATATATGTAAGAATACACATAAAATAATATAAATTTGTATGAAAACATATATGCAAATACACATAAAATAACATGAATTTCTAAAAAATTTGTTTCAAAATATATACGAATACACACAATAAAATAACGTAGATTTTTATGAAAATGTATATATAAAATACACATAAAATAATTTAAATACGTAGAAAAATATATATACAAAATACACATAAAATAATGTAAATTCGTAAAAAATTAAATACACAAAATTCCAATAAAAGAATGTATATTTGTAGGAAAATATATATACAAAAAACAAATAAAATAACTAAAATTTGTATAAAAATATATACAAAAATACACATTAATAATCTAAATTTGTTCGAAAATCGATATGCAAAATACACATAAAGTTAGGCAAATTTGTATTGAAATACATATACAAAACTCACATAAAATAATGTAAATTTGTATGAAAATATATAAACAAATGCATATAAAATAACGTAAATTTGGATAAAACATATATACAAAATATACATTAAATATTTCAAATATGTATAAAAATATATTATATATATTTTTATTGATATTTGCGTTATTTATGTGTATTTTGTATATGTTTCCTCATAGAAATTTATATTATTTTATTGGTATTTTGTCTATTTATTTTGATGGGAATTACATGATTATTTGTGTATTTTGTACATTTTTTTTATACGTATTTACATTATTTAATGTGTATTTTGTTTATATATTTTTATACAAATTTACGTTATTATATGTGTATTTGTATAAGTATTTTGATACAAATTTACATTATTTTATGAATTTTGTATTTATATTTCAATTCAAATTTAGCTTATTTTATGTGTATTTTGTATATCTATTTATTTTAATACAAAATCAAATATTTTATGTTTTTTCGTATATATATAATTTTATAAAAAATGCGTTATTTTATGTGTATTTTGCATCTTAATTTTCATACAAATTTACATTATTTTATTAATATTTTCTGTATTTATTTTGATACGATTTTACATTATTTTATTTGTGTTTTGTATATATTTTTTTATACATATTTACATTATTTAATGTGTTTTTTGTATATATATTTGATACATGTTTACGTTATTTTAAGTTATTTTATGTGTATTTGTTTATATATTTTGACACAAATTTACATTGTTTTATGTGTATTTTTGCATATCTCTTTCAATAGAAGTTTACCTTATTGTATGTGCATTTTGTATATTTATTTCAATACAAATTTAAATATTTTATGTGTATTTTGGGGTATATATTTTTATAAGAAATGCGCTATTTGATGGGAATTTTGATGGGAATTTTGCATCTTTATTTTCATACAAATTTACATTATTTTATTAATATTCAGTGTAATTATTTTGATACAAGTTTACATTATCCTATTTGTTTTTTTTAATATATATTTTTGTGTATTTTTGTATATAGTTTTATACAAATTTAGGTTATTTTATGTACACATTTACATTATTTAATGTGTGTTTTGTATATATATTTTTATGCAAATTTACTTTATTTTATGTGCATTTTTGTACATATAGTTTTTTAGAAATTTGCGTTATTTTATGTGTATTTGTATATGTTTTCTCATACAAATTTACATTATTTTATTGCTATTTTGTTTATTTATTTTGATACGAATGAAAATAGATATACAAAATATACATAAATAAACTAAATTTGTATTGAAATATATATACAAAATACATAAAATAATGTAAATTTGTATCAAAATATTTTAACAGATGCGCATAAAATAACGTAAACTTGTTTTAAAATATACAAAATACACATTAAACAATGTAAATATGTATAAAAAAATATATACAAAACACAAATAGAATAATGTAAATTTGTATGAAAATAAAGATGCAAAATACACATTAAATAACGCATTTTTTATAAAAATATATATACCAAAATACACAAGAAAAAATTAGTTTGTATTAAAATAAATATACAAAATACACATAAAATAAGGTAAATCTTTATTGAAATAGATATGCAAAATACATATAAAACAATGTAAATTTTTTTCAAAATATATATACGAATTCACATAAAATAACGTAGATTTGTATAAAAATATATATAAAAAATACACATAAAATGAAGTAAATACGTATAAGAAAATGAATACAAAATACACATAAAATAATGTAAATTCGTATCAAAATAAATAAACAAAATACCAATAAAAGAATGTGTATTTGTATTAATATAAATATACAAAATACACATAAAATTTGTATAAAACTATATACAAAATAGATTTCAAATTTAGCTTATTTTATCTGTATTTTGTATATCTATTTTCATACGAATTTAATTACTTCTGTGTATTTTTCTATATAGTTTTATACAAATTTACGTTATTTTATGTGTATTTTGTATATTTATATTTATACAAATACACATTCTTTTATTGGTATTTTGTTTATTTATTTTGATACTAATTTACATTATTTTATGTGTATTTTGTATACATTTTCTTATACGTATTTACTTCATTTTAAGTGTATTTTGTATATATATTTTTATACAAATCTACGTTATTTTATGTGTATTCGTATATATATTTTGAAACAAATTTACATTGTTTTATATGTATTTTGCATATCTATTTCAAAACAGATTTACCTTATTGTATGTGTATTTTGTATATTTATTTAAATTCTGTGTATTTTGGTATATAAATATTTATAAAAAATGCGTTATTTAATAGGTTTTTTGCATCTTTATTTCCATACAAATTTACATTGTTTGTTTAATATTCTGTGTATTTATTTTGATACGATTTTACATTATTCTATTTCTGTTTTGTATATATTTTTTTTATACATTTTTACATTATTTAAGGTGTATTTTGTATATTTTAAACAAATTTACGCTATTTTATGCGCATCTGTTAAAATATTTTGATACAAATTTACATTTTTTTATGTATTTTGTATATATATTTCAATACAAATTTAGTTTATTTTATGTATATTTTGTATATCTATTTTCATTCGTATCAAAATAAACAAACAAAATAGCAATAAAATAATGTAAATTTGTATGAGAAAACATATACAAATACACATAAAATAACGCAAATTTAAAAAAAATATATGTACAAAAATGCACATAAAATAAAGTAAATTTGCATAAAAATATATATACAAAACACACATTAAATAATGTAAATGCTTACATAAAATGACCTAAATTTGTGTAAAATTATATACAAAAATAGACAAAAATATTTAAAATTTGTATAAAAAGAAATATACAAATTACACATAAAATTAGGTAAATTTGTATTGAAATACATACACAAAATACACATAAAATAATGTAAATTTGAATGAAAATATATAAACAAATACACTTAAAATAGCGTAAATTTGTATAAAATATATGTGCAAGATACACATTAAATAATGTAAATGTGTATAAAAAAAATATATACATAAAAGAAATATAATAATGTAAAATCCTATCAATATAAATACACAGAATATCAATAAAATAATGTAAATTTGTATGAAAAGAAAGATGCAAAATTCCCATAAAATAGCGCATTTTTTATAAAAATATATATACCAAAATACACATAAAATATTTAAATTTGTATTGAAATAAATATACACAATGCATATACAGTAAGGTAAATATGTATTGAAAGAGATATTCAAAAATACATATAAAACAAAGTAAATTTGTTTCAAAATATATAAACGAATACACATAAAATAACGTAGATTTCTATAGAAATATATATACAAAATACACATGAAATTATGTAAATACGTATAAAAATATATATACAAAATACATGTCTAGGTAAATTGGTGTCAAAATAAATATACAAAATATCATGAAAAGAATGTGTATTTGTATGAAAATAAATAATAGATAATAAATTTGTATGACATATATATGCAAGATACACATTAAATAATGTAAATATGTATAAAAAAATATATATATATATACAAAAAACAAATAGAATAAATGAAATCGTTTCAAAATATATACACCGAATATTAATAAAATAATGTAAATTTGAATGAAATAAAGATGCAAAATTCCCATCAAATAGCGCATTTCTTATAAAAATATATATACCAAAATACACATAAAATATTTAAATTTGTATTGAAATAAATATACAAAATGCACATAAATAAGGTAAACTTGTATTGAAAGAGATTTACAAAAATACATATAAAACAATGTAAATTTGTTTCAAAATATATATACGAATACACATAAAATAACGTAGATTTCTATAAAAATATATATACAAAATAAACATAAAATTAAGTAAATACGTATAAAAATTGATATACAAAATACACACGGAATAATGTAAAATTGTTTCAAAAAAAATAAACAGAATATAAATAAAATAATGTAAATTTGTATGAAAATAAAAATGCAAAATACCCATAAAATAAAGCATATTTTATAAAAATACATATACAAAAATACATAGCATAATTAAATTTGTATTAAAATTAATATACAAAATGCATATTCAATAAGGTAAATTTGTATTGAAAAAATATGCAAAATACACATAAAACAGTGTAAATTTATTTCAAAATCTATATACGAATACTCATAAATCAACGTAGATTTCTATAGAAATATATATACAAGATACACATCAAATGATGTAAACACGTATAAATATATATATATATATATATATATATATATATATATATATATATATATATATATATATATATATATATATATATATATATATATATATATATATATATATATATATATATATATATAAAATACACATTAAATAATGTAAATTCGCGACAAAATAAATAAACATAATATCAATAAAAGAATGTGTATTTCTATGAAAATAGATATACAATACACACATAAAATCACCTAAATTTCTATAAAACTATATACAAAAAAACACATAAATAGTTTTAATTTGTATGAAAATAAAAAAAAAATACACATAAAATTAGGTAAATTTGTATTGAAATACATTTACAAAATACACATAAAATAATGTAAATTTGAATGAAAATATATAAACAAATACACTTAAAATAACGTAAATTTGTATAAAATATATATAAAAAATACACATTAAATAATATAAATATGTATAAAAAAATATATACAAAACACAAATAGAATAATATAAAATCGTATCAAAATAAATACACAGAATATTAATAAAATAATGTAAATTTGTATGAAAACTAAGATGCAAAATACCCATACAATAACGCATTTTTTTTTTATAAAAATATATATACCAAGACACACATAAAATATTTGAATTTTATTAAAATAAATATACAAAATGCACATACAATAAGGTAAATTTGTATTGAAATAGATAAGCAAAATACATATAAAACCATGTAAATTTTTTTCAAAATATATATACGAATACACATAAAATAACGTAGATTTCTATGAAAATAAATATAGAAAATACACATAAAATGAAGTAAATACGTATAAAAAAAGGTATACAAAATACACATAAAATAATGTAAACTCGTATGAAAATAAATAAACAAAATACTAATAAAAGAATATGTATTGTATAAATATAAACGAACAAAATACAAATAAAATAACGTAAATTTATATAAAACTATAAACAAAAATACACAAAAGTAATTAAATTTGTGTGAAAATAGATATACAAAATACATATGTATTTTGTATATTTATTTTCATACAAATTAAAATAATTTTTGTTTATTTTTTTATATATTTTCATACAAATTTTCGTTATTTTATGTGTATTTTGTATATTTATTTTTTCTACAAATATACGTTCTTTTATCTGAATTTTGTTTATTGAATTTGAAACGAATTTACCTTATTTTGTATATCTATTTTCATACAAAATAAAATACTTCTGTGTATTTTTGTATATAGTTTTATATAAATTTACGTTATTTTATGTGTATTTTGTATATTTATATTTATACAAATACACATTCTTTTATTGGTATTTTGTATATTTATTTTGATACGAATTTACATTATTTTATGTGTATTTTGTATACATTTTTTTATACGTATTTACTTCATTTTATGTGTATTTTGTATATATATTTTTATTGAAATTACGTTATTTTATGTGTATTCGTATATATATTTTGAAACAAATTTACATTGTTTTATATGTATTTTGCATATAAATTTCAATACAAATTTATTTTATTGTATGTGTTTTTATATATTTATTTTAATTCAAATTTTTTTTTTTATGTGTATTTTAGTATATATATTTTTATAAATAAAAAAATGCGTTATTTTATGGGTATTTTGCCTCTTTATTTTCATACAAATTTACATTATTTTATTAATATTCTGTGTGTTTATTTTGATACGATTTTACATTATTCTATTTGTGTTTTGTATATATTTTTTTATATAAATTTACGTTATTTTAAGTGTATTTGTTTATGTCTTTTCATTCATATTTACATTATTTTATGTGTTTTTTGTATATGTATTTCAATACAAATTTACCTAATTTTATGTGTATTTTGTATATTTAATTTCATACAAATTTAAAATATTTTTGTTTATTTTTGTATATATTTTGATACAAATTTAGGTTATTTTATGTGTATTTTGTATATCTATTTTCATACAAATACTCATTCTTTAACTGATATTTTGTTTATTTATTTTGACGCGAATTTACAGTATTTAATGTGTATTTTGTATATATATTTTTAATACGTATTTACATCATTTCATGTGTATTTTGTGTATATATTACTTTAGAAATCAGCGTTATTTTATGTGTACTCGTATATATATATTTTGAAACAAATTTACACTGTTTTATGTGTATTTTTCGTTTTTTTTTTCAATACAAACTTACCTTATTGTATGTGCATTTTGTATATTAATTTTAATACAAATTTAATTATTTTATGTGTATTTTTGTATATGTATTTAAAAAAAAAATATGCTTTATTTTATGGGTAATTTGCATCTTTATTTTCATAAAATTTAAATTATTTTATTGATATTCTGTGTACTTATTTTGATACGATTTTACATTATTCTATGTATAACAAAAATAAATACAGTATATACAAAAATAGATATGCAAAATACATATAAACAATGTAAATTTGTTTCAAAATATATATACGAATACACATGAAATAAGGATTTTGTCTATATATTTCAATTCAAATTTAGATTATGTTGTGTGTATTTTGTATATCTATTTTCATACAAATTTAATTACTTCTGTGTATTTTTGTATATAGTTTTATACAAATTTACGGTATTTTATGTGCATTTTGTATATTTATATTTATACAAATACACATTCTCTTATTGGTATTTTGTTTATTTATATTTATACGAATTTACATTATTTTATGTGTATTTTGTATACATTTTTGATTCGTATTTACTTAATCTTATTTGTATTTTGTATTTATATATTTATAGAAATCTACGTTATTTTATGTGTATTCGTATATATATTTTGAAACAAATTTACATTGTTTTATATGTTTTTTTGCATATCTATTTCAATACAAATTTACCTTATTGTAAGTGCATTTTGTATATTTATTTTAAAACAAATTCAAATATTTTATGTGTATTTTGGTATATATAATTTTGTAAAAAATGCGTTATTTTAAAGGTATTTTGCATCTTAATTTTCAAACAAATGTACATTATTTTATTAATATTCGGTGTATATATTTTGATACGATTTTATATTATAATATTTGTGTTTTGTATATATTTTTTTATACATATTTTCATTATTTAATGTGTATTTTTTATATATATTTTATACAAATTAACATTATTTTAAGTGTATTTGTTTATATAATTTCATTCAAATTTACATTATTTTAAGTGTATTTTGTATATGTATTTAAATACAAATTTACCTAATTTTATGTGTATTTTGTATATTTATTTTCATACAAATTTAAATTATTTTTGTGTTTTTTTGTATATACATATAGAGTAGATTTCTATGAAAATATATATTCAAAATACATGTAAAATTATGTAAATAAGTATAAAAATATATATATATATCAAATACACCTAAAAAAATAAAAATTCGTATGAAAGTAAATAAACAAAATTCCGATAAAAGAACGTATATATGTAGGAAAATAAATATACAAAATACACATAAAATTACGAAAATTTGAATAAAAATATATACAAAAACAAAACAAAAAATTCAATTTTTATGAAAATAGATATACAAAATACACATATAATTAGTTAAATTTGTATTTAAATACAAAATACACATAAAATAATGTAAATTTGTATGAAATGAAAACAAATTCACATAAAATAACGTATATTTGTATAAAATAGATATACAAAATATACATATAATAATGTAAAATCGTATCAAAATAAATACACAGAATAACAATAAAATAATGTAATTTTTTATGAAAATAAAGATGCAAAATACCCAAAAAATGAAGCATATCTTTTTTAAAATACATATACAAGAACACACATAGAATAATTAAATTTGTATTAAAATTAATATACAAAATGCACGTACAATAAGGTAAATTTGTATTGAAAAAATATACAAAATTCACATAAAACAATGTATATTTGTTTCAAAATATATATACGAATACACATAAAATAACGTATATTTCTATTGAAATATATATACAAAATACATATGAAATGACGTAAATACGTATAAAAATATCTATACTCAATACACATAATAATAATAATGTAAATTCGCATCAAAATATATTAACAAAATATCAGTAAAAGAATGTGTATTTGTATGAAAATAGATATACAAAATACACATAAAATATTGTAAATTTGTATAAAACTCTATTAAAAAAAACACAAAAATAATTTATATTTGTATAAAAATATATATACAAAATACACATAAAACGAGTTAAATTTCTATTGAAATACATATACAAGATACACATAAAATAATGTAAATTTGAATGAAAATATATAAACAAATACACTTAAAATAACGTAAATTTGTATGAAATATATATAGAAAATACACATTAAATAATGTAAATATTTATAAAAAATATATACAAAACAGAAAGAGAATAATGTAAAATAGTATTAAAATAAATACACAGAATATTAATAAAATAATGTAAGTATGTATGAAAATAAAGATGCAAAATACCCATAAAACAACGCATTTTTATGAAAATATATATACCAAAATACACATAAAATATTTAAATTTGTATTACAATAAATATACAAAATGCACATACAATAAAGTAAATTTGTATTGAAATAGATATGCAAAATACACATAAAACAATGTAAATTTGTTTCAAAATATATATACGAATACACATAAAATAACGTAGATTTCTATAAAATTATATATATAAATACACATAAAATGATGTAAATACGTATAAGAAAATGTATACAAAATACACATAAAATAATGTAAATTCGTATGAAAATAAATAAACTAAATGCCAATAAAAGAATGTTTACTTGTATAAATATAAATATACAAAATACACGTTAAATGACGTAAAATTGTATAAAACTATATACAAAAATAAACAAAAATAATTAAATTTGTATGAAAATAGATATACAAATGACACATAAAATAAGCTAAATTTGAATTGAAATAAATATAGAAAATACATAAACTAATGTAAATTTGTATCAAAATATATATTCAAATACACATATAATAACGTTAATTTGTATAAAAATATATAAACAAAATACACATTAAATAATGTAAATACGTATAAAAGATATGTACAAAATGTAAAAATTTATAAAATTAAAGATGCAAAATACCCATAAAACACTCATATTTAAAAAAAATATATACAAAAATACACATTAAATAATTGAATTTGTGTTAAAATAAATATACAAAATACACATATAATAAGATAGATTTTTATTGAAATTGATATGCAAAAAACATAAAATAATGAAATTTTTTATCAAAATACATACGAATATACACAATAAAATTACGTAATTTTTTATGAAAATATATATACAAAATACACATAAAATAATGTAAATAAATAGAAAAATATATATACAAAATAAACATAAAATAATGTACATTCGTATCAAAATAAATAAACAAAATTTCCTCTAAAAGAATGTATATTTGTAGGAAAATATATATACAAAATATAAATAAAATAACAAAAATTTGTATAAAAATATATACAAAAATACACAAAAATAATTTAAATTTGTTTCAAAATAGATATGCAAAATACACATGATATTAGGCAATTTTTTATTGAAATACATATACAAAACACACATAAAATAATGTAAATTAGTATCAAAATAAATAAACAAAATACCAATAAAAGAATGTGTATTTGTATAAATATATATATATATATACAAAATACATATTAAATAATATAAATTTGTTTAAAACTATACAAAATACACATGAAATGATGTAAATACGTATAAAAATATATATACAAAATACACATTAAATAATGTAAATTCGCGTCAAAATAAATACACAAAATATCAATAAAAGAATGTGTATTTGTATGAAAATAGACATACAAAATACACATAAAATAACCTAAATTTGTATCAAACTATATACAAAAATACACAAAAATATTTTAGATATGTATGAAAATAAATATACAAAATACACATAAAATTAGGTAAATTTGTATTGAAATACATACACAAAATACACATCAAATAATGTT
The DNA here is from genome assembly GCF_024679095.1 of Eriocheir sinensis. Classification (NCBI taxonomy): domain Eukaryota; kingdom Metazoa; phylum Arthropoda; class Malacostraca; order Decapoda; family Varunidae; genus Eriocheir; species Eriocheir sinensis. The sequence goes on along the minus strand of NW_026111785.1, from coordinate 281,549 downwards.
GTAAATTTGAATGAAAATACATATACAAATACACTTAAAATATCGTAAATTTGTATAAAAAAAATATGTACAAAACACAAATAGAATAATGTAAAATCGTATCAAAATAAATACACAGAATATTAATAAAATAATGTATATTTGTATGAAAATAGAGATGCAAAATACCCATAAAATAACGCATTTTTTTTTAAATATATATACCAAAATACACATCAAAAAATTAAATTTGTATTAAAATAAATATACAAAAAACACATACAATAAGGTAAATTTGTATTGAAATAGATATGCAAAATACATATAAAACAATGTAAATTTGTTTCAAAATATATATACGAATACACATAAAATAACGTACATTCCTATAAAAATATATATACAAAATAGACATAAAATGAAGTAAATACGTATAAAAAAATGTATACAAAATACTCATAAAATAATGTAAATTCGTATCAAAATAAATAAACAAAATACCAATAAAAGAATGTGTATTTGTATGAATATAAATATACAAAAAACACATAAAATAACGTAACTTTATATAAAACGATATACAAAAATACACAGAGGTAATTAAATTTGTTTGAAAATATATACAAAATACACACGAAATAAGCTAAATTTGAATTGAAATATATATACAAAATACATGAAATAAAGTAAATTTGTATCAAAATATTTATACAAATACACATATAATAACGTAAATTTGTATGAAAATATATAAACAAAATACACATTAAATAATGTAAATACGTATAAAAAAATATGTACAAAATACGCATATTATCATGTAATTCGTATCAAAATAAATAAACAAAATACCAATAAAATAATATAAATTTGTATGAGTAAACGTGTATGTTGCATATTTTTTCAATACAAATTTACCTTATTATATACGCCTTTTGTATATTAATTTTAATACAAATTTAATTATTCGATGTGTATTTTTGTATCTGTATTTTTATAAACATATGCTTTATTTTTTGGGTATTTTGCATCTTAATTTTCATACAAATTTACATTATTTTATTGATATTCTGCTCATTCATTCATTTTGATACGAATTGACATTATTCTATGTGTATTTTGTATATATTTTTCATACAAATTTACGTTATTTTATGTGTATTTGTTTATATATTTTGACACAAATTTACAATATTTTATGGGTATTTTGTATATACATTTCAAAAGAAATTTACCTAGTTTTATGTGTATTTTGTATATCTATTTTCATACAAACTCAAATATATATATATATTTTAATACAAATTTTAGTTATGTTATGTGTATTTTGTAAATTTATTTTCATTCAAATATATATTATTTCATTGGTGTTTTGTTGATTTACATTGATACGAATTTACATTATTTTATATGTACTTTGTATATATATTTTTATACGCTTTTCCCTTATTTAATATTTATTTTGAATATATATTTTTATACAAATTCATGGTATTTTATGTGTATTTGTATATATATTTTCATATAAATTTACATTATTTTATGTGTATTTTGTACATATATTTTATTACAAATCTACCTTATTTGATGTTTATTTTGTATGTGTATTTTGTATATTTTTATTTATCCAAATACACATTCTTTTATTGGTATTTTTATTTATTTATATATATATATATATATATATATATATATATATATATATATATATATATATATATATATATATATATATATATATATATATATATATATATATATATATATATATATATATATATATATATATATATATATATATATATATATATATATATATATATATATATATATATATATATATATATATATATATATATATATATATATATATATATATATATATGTATATAAATCTACGTTTTTTTATTTGTACTCGTATATATATTTTGAAAAAAATTTACATTGATTTATATGTATTTTTGCATATCTCTTTCAATACAAATTTACCTTATTGTATGTGCATTTTGTATATTTATTTCAATGCAAATTTAAAAATTTTATGTGTATTTTGGTATATATATTTTTATAAGATTACGAAAATTTGAATAAAAATATATACAAAAAACAAAAAAATAAATTTCAATTTGTATGAAAATAGATATACAAAATACAACTATAATTAGTTAAATTTGTATTTAAATACATGCACAAAATACACATAAAATAATGTAAATTTGTATGAAATGAAAACAAATTCACATAAAATAACGTACATTTGTATAAAATAGATATACAAAATAATTTTGTGTATTTTGTATATTTATTTTCATACAAATTTAAATTATTTTTGTGTATTTTTGTATATAGTTTTATACAAACTTAGGTTATTTTATGAGTCTTTTATTGATATTTCGTTTATTTATTTTGACGAGAATTTAAATTATTTAATGTGTATTTTTGCATATCTCTTTCAATACAAGTTTACCTTATTGTATTTGCATTTTGTATATTTACTTCAATACAAATTTAAATATTTTATGTGTATTTTGGTATATATATTTTTATAAGAAATGCGCTATTTGATGGGAATTTTACATCTTTATTTTCATACAAATTTACATTATTTTATTAATATTCGGTGTATTTATTTTGATACGATTTCACATTATTCTATTTGTTTTTACATCAAAAAATTAAATTTGTATTAAAATAATTATACAAAAAACACTTACAATAAGGTAAATTTGTATTGAAATAGATATGCAAAATACATATAAAACAATGGAAATTTGTTTCAAAATATATATACGAATACACATAAAATAACGTAGATTTCTAAAAAAATATATATACAAAATACACATAAAATGAAGTAAATACGTATAAAAAAATGTATACAAAATACACAGAAAATAATGTAAATTCGTATCAAAATAAATAAACAAAATACCAATAAAAGAAAATATAAATATACAAAATACACATAAAATAACGTAGATTTATATAAAACTATATACAAAAATACACAGAAGTAATTAAATTTGTATGAAAATATATACAAAATACACACAAAATAAGCAAAATTTGAATTGAAATATATATACAAAATACACATATTTTGCATATCTATTTTCAAACAAATTTAAATTATTTTTGTGTATTTTTGTATATATTTATTTTTGTTATACATAGAATAATGTAAAATCGTATCAAAATAAGTACACAGAATATCAATAAAATAATTTAAATTTGTATGAAAATAAAGATGCAAAATATCCATAAGATAAAGCATTTTTTTTTTTTAAATACATATACAAAAATACACATAGAATAATTAAATTTGTATTAAAATTAATATACATAATGCACACGTACAAAAAGGTAAATTTGTATTGAAAAAAAACGCAAAATACAAATAAAACAGTGTAAATTTGTTTCAAAATATATACGAATACACATAAAATAACGTGTATATTGTATATTTATTTTCATACAAATACACATTCTTTTATTGATATTTTGTTTATTTATTTTGACGCGAATTTACATTAATTAATGTGTATTTTATATATGTATTTTTATACGTGTTTACATCATTTGATGTGTATTTTGTATATATATTTCTATAGAAATCTACGTTCATTTATGAGTATTCGTATATAGATTTTGAAATAAATTTACACTGTTTTATGTGTATTTTGCATATTTTTTCAATACAAATTTACCTTATTGTATATGCATTTTATATATTAATTTTAATACAAATTTAATTATGCTATGTGTATTTTTGTATATATTTTTTTATAAAAAAATGCTTTATTTTATGGGTATTTTGCATTTTTATTTTCATACAAATTTACATTATTTTATTTATATTCTGTTTATTTTTTTTAAACAATTTTACATTATTCTATGTGTATTTTGTATATCTATTTTTATTCGTATTTACTTAATTTTATGTGTATTTTGTATATATATTTTTATAGAAATCTACGTTATTTTATTTGTATTCGTATATATATTTTGAAACAAATTTACATTGTTTTATATGTTTTTTTGCATATCTCTTTCAATACAAATTTACCTTATTGTATGTGCATTTTGTATATTTATTTCAATACAGATTTAAATATTTTATGTGTATTTTGGTATATATATTTTTATAAGAAATGCGCTATTTTATGGGAATTTTGCATCTTTATTTTCATACAAACTTACATTATTTTATTTTCATAGAAACTTACTCTATTTTATGAGTATTCGTATATATATTTTGATACAAATTTACATTATTGATGTGTATTTTGCATATCTATTTCAATACAAATTAACTTTATTGTACGTGCATTTTGTATATATATTTTAATACAAATTTAATTATTTTATATGTATTTTTGCATATATATTTTTATGCAAATATGCGTTATTATATGGATATTTTGCATTTTTATTTTCATACAAATTTACATTATTTTATTGATATTCTGTTTATTTATTTGGATACGTTATTTTATTGTGTGTATTCGTATATATTTTGATAGAAATTTTATAGAAATTCTTGTTATTTAATGTGTATTTGTATATATGTATTTTGATACAAATTTATATTATTTTATGTGTATTTTTACATATATTTCATTACAAATTTACCTTATTTTATGTTTATTTTGTATATTTATCTCATTCAATTTTAAATTATTTTATGTGTATATTTGTATTTGAATTTAGGTTATTTTATGTGTATTTTCTATATATATTTTCATCCAAAATTACATTATTTTATTGGTATTTTCTTAATTTAATTCGATACGAATTTGGATTATTTCATAGGTATTTTGTATACATATTTTAATTCTCATATTTTTTTTATACTCATATTTTTATGCAAATTTATTTGATGTGCATTTTTGTACATATATTTTCATAGAAATTTGCGTTATTTTATGTGTTTTTTGTATATGTTTTTTCATACAAATTTATATTATTTCATTGGTATTTTGTTTGTTTATTTTGATACGAATTACATGATTATATGTGTATTTTGTACATATTTTTTATACGTATTTACATTATTTAATGTGTATTTTGTTTATATATTTTCATACAAATTTACCTTTTTATATGTGTATTTATAAAAATATTTTGATACAAATTTACTTTACTTTATGTATTTTGTATATATATTTTTCAATTCAAATTTAGCTTATTTTGTGTGTATTTTGTATATCTATTTTCATACAAATTTAATTATTTTTTGTGTATTTTTGTATATAGTTTTATACAAATTTACGTTATTTTATGTGTATTTTGTATATTTATATCTATACAAATACACAAACTTTTTTTTGGTATTTTGTTTATTTATTTTGATACGAGTTTACATTATTTTATGTGTAATTTGTATAAATTTGTTTATACGTATTTACTTCATTTTATGTGTATTTTGCATATCTATTTTCAAACAAATTTAAATTATTTTTGTGTATTTTTGTATATATTTTTATACAAATTTTAGTTATTTTATTTGTTTTTTGTATATATATTTTCCTACAAATATACATTCTTTTATTGGAATTTTGTGTATTTATTTTGTTACGAGTTTACATTATTTTATGTGTATTTTGTATATATATTTTTCTACGTATTTAAATTATTTTATGTGTATTTTATATATACATTTTCATAAAAATTTACGTTATTTTATTGTGTGTATTCGTATATATTTTGAAACAAATTTTATACAAATTCATGTTATTTTATGTGTATTTGTATATATATTTTCATACAAATTTATATTATTTTATCTGTATTTTTACATATATTTTATTACAAATTTCCCTTATTTTATGTTTAATTTGTATATTTATTTCATTGAATTTTAAATTATTTAATGTGTTTATATATATTTGTATTTAGGTTATTTTATGTTTTTTTTTCTATATATATTTTCATCCAAAATTACATTAATTTATTGTTATCTTCTTAATTTAACTCGATACGAATTTAGATTATTTCATAGGTATTTTTTATACATATTTTTATACTCATTTACATTATGTAATGTATATTTTATATATATATTTTTTATGCAAATTAATTTTATGTGCTTTTTTGTACATATATTTCTATAGAAATTTGCGTTATTTTATTTGTATTTTGTATATGTTTTCTCATACAAATTGACATTATTTAATTATTTTTTTGTTTATTTATTTTGATACGAATGACATGATTATTTGTGTATTTTGTACATATTTTTTGTATACGTATTTACATTACTTAATGTGTATTTTGTTTGTATATTTTTATACAAATTTACGTTATTATATGTGTATTTGTTAAAAATATTTTGAAACAAATTTACTTTATTTTATGTATTTTGTGTATATATTTCAATTCAAATTTAGCTTATTTTGTGTGTATTTTGTATATCTATTTTCATACAAATTTAATTACTTCTGTGTATTTTTGTATATAGTTTTATACAAATTTACGTTATTTTATGTGCATTTTGTATATTTATATTTATGCAAATACACATTCTTTTATTGGTATTTTGTTTATTTATATTTATACGAATTTACATTATTTTATGTGTATTTTGTGTACTTTTTCAATTCGTATTTACTTAATTTTATCTGTATTTAGTATATATGTTTTTATAGAAATCTACGTTATTATATGTGTATTCGTATATATATTTTGAAACAAATTTACATTCTTTTATATGTATTTTGCATATCTATTTCAATACAAATTTACCTTATTGTATGTGCATTTTGTATATTTATTTTAATACAAATTCAAATATTTTATGTGTATTTTGGTATATATAATTTAAAAAAAAGCGTTATTTTATAGGTATTTTGCATCTTAGTTTTCATACAAATTTACATTATTTTATTAATATTCTGTGTATATATTTTGATACGATTTTATATTATACTATTTGTGTTTTGTATATAATTTTTTATACATATTTTCATTATTTAATGTGTATTTTTTATATATATTTTATACAAATTTACGTTATTTTAAGTGTATTTCTTTATATAATTTCATTCAAATTTACATTATTTTAAATGTATTTTGTATATATATTTCAATACAAATTTACCAAATTTTATGTGTATTTTGTATATTTATTTTCATACAAATTTAAATTATTTTTGTGTTTTTTTGTATATAGTTTTATACAAATTTAGGTTATTTTATGTGTATTTTCTATATCTAGTTTCATACAAATACACATTCTTTTATTGCTATTTTGTTTATCTATTTTGATACGAATTACATGATTATATGTGTATTTTGTACATGTTTTTTATACGTGTTTACATTATTTAATGTGTATTTTGTTTATATATTTTTAAACAAATTAACGTTATTAAATGTGTATTTGTGTAAATATTTTGATACAAATTTACATTATTTTATGTATTTTGTATATACTTTTCAATTCAAATTTAGCTTATTTTTATTTTATTTTGTATATATATTTTCATTCAAATTTAATTACTTCTGTGTATTTTTGTATATAGTTTAATACAAATTTACGTTATTTGATGTGTATTTTGTATATTTATATTTACACAAATACACATTCTTTTATTGGTATTTTGTTTATTTATTTTGATACGAATTTACATTATTTTATATGTATTTTGCATACATTTGTTTATACGTATTTACTTCTTTTTATGTGTATTTTGTATATATATTTTTTTAGAAATCTACGTTATTTTGTGTGTATTCGTATATAATTTATATTTTGAAACAAATTTACATAGTTTTATATGTATTTTGCATATCTATTTCAATACAAACTTACGTTATTGAATGTGCATTTTGTATATTTATTTTAATACAAATTAAAATGTTTAATGTGTATTTGGGTATATATATTTTTATAAAAAAATGCGTTTCTTTATGGGTATTTTGCATCTTAATTTACATACGAATTTACATTATTTTATTAAGATTATGTGTATTTATTTTGATACTATTTTACATTATTCTATTTGTGTTTTGTATATATATTTTTTTATACATATTTATATAATTTAATGTGTATTTTTTATATATATTTTATACAAATTGATGTAATTTTAGGTGTATTTTTTATAGATTTTCATTCAAATTTAAATATTATTTTATGTGTATTTTGTATATGTATTTCAATACAAATCTACCTAATTTTATGTATATTTTGTACATGTATTTAAATACAAATTTATTTAACTATATGAGTATTTTGTATATCTATTTTCATACAAATTGAGATTAATTTTGTGTATTTTTGTATATATTTTTATACAAATATATTTTGTATATTTTTCTTCCTACATATATACGTTCTTTTATCGTAGTTTTGTTTATTTATTTTTATACGAATTTACATTTTTTTAGGTGTATTTGATATGTATATTTTTATACTTATTTATATAATTTTATTTGTGTTTTGAATATATATTTTCATAGAAATTTACTCTATTTTATGGGTATTCGTATATATATTTTGATACAAATTTACATTATTTATGTTTATTTTTCATATCTATTTCAATACAAATTTACCATATTGTATGTGTATTTTGTATATCTATTTTAATACAAATTTAATTATTTTATGTGTATTTTTGTAAAAATATGCGTTATTATTTGGGTATTTTGCATCTTTATTTTCATACAAATTTACATTATTTTATTGATATTCTGTTTATTTATTTTGATACGATTTTACATTATTCTATGTGTATTTTGTATATATACTTTTATACACATTTACATTATTTAATGTATATTTTGTATATATATTTTATATTAATTTACGCTATTTTATGTGTATTTGTTTATATATTTTCATACAAATTTACAATATTTTATGTGTAATTTGTATATGTATTTCAATACAGATTTGGCTAATTTTATGTGTACTTTGCATATCTATTTTCAAATAAATTTAAATTATTTTTATGCATTTTTCATATATTTTTATACAAATTTTAGTTATTTTATTTGTATTTTGTATTTATATTTTCCTAGAAATATACATGCTTTTAGTGGAATTTTGTTCATTTATTTTCAAAAGAATTTACATAATTTTATGTGTATTTTGTATATATATTTTTCTACGTATTTACATTATTTTATGTGTATTTCTTATATATTTTTTTATAAAAATTTACGTTATTTTATTGTGTGTATTCGTATATGTTTTGATACAAATTTACATTATTTTATGTTTATTTTGCATATCTATTTCAATATAGATTTACCTTATTGTATGTGTATTTTGTATATTTATTTTAATAAAAATTTAATTATTTTATGTGTACTTTGTATACATTTTCTTATACGTATTTACTTCATTTAATGTGTATTTTGTATATATATTTTTATAGTAATCTACGTTATCTTATGTGTATTGGTATATATATTTTGAAGCAAATTTACATTGTTTTATATGTATTTAGCATATCTATTTGAATATAAATCTACCTTATTGTATGTGCATTTTGTATATTTATTGTAATACAAATTTAAATATTTTATTATTTTGGTATATATATTTTTATAAAAATAGTTTTATAAAAATTTTAAATATTTTATGTGTATTTTGTACATCCATTTTCATACAAATACACATTTTTTATTGATATTTTGTTTATTTATTTTGACGCGAATTCACATTATTTAATGTGTATTGTGTATATATATTTTTATACGTATTTACGTCATTTCATGTGTATTTTGTATATATATTTCTATAGAAATATATGTTATTTTATGTGTATTCGTATATATATTTTGAAACAAATATACATTGTTTTATGTGCATTTGGATATTTTTTCAATATAAATTTACCTTATTGTACGTGCATTTTGTATATTAATTTTAATACAAATTTAATTATTCTATGTGTATTTTTGTATATGTATTTTCATAAAAAGATGCTTTATTTTATGGGTATTTTGCATCTCTATTTTCATACAAATTTACATTATTTTATTGATTTTCTGTGTATTTATTTTGATACGATTTTACATTATTCTATGTATATTTTGTATATATATTTCATACAAATGAACGTTATTTTATGTGAATTTGTTTTCATTTCATACAAATTTACATTATTTTATGTGTATTTTGTACATGTATTTAAATACAAATTAAACTTATTATATGTGTATTATGTATATCTATTTTCATACAAATTGAAATTAATTTTGTGTATTTTAGTATATATTTTTATTCATATTTTCGTAATTTTATGTGAATTTTGTATTTTTATTTTTCTACAAATATACGTTCTTTTATCGGAATTTTGTTTATTTATTTTGATACGAATTTTCATTATTTTATTTGTATTTGATATATATATTTTTATACTTATTTACATAATTTTATATGTATTTTGAATATATATTTTCATAGAAATTTACTCTATTTTATGTGTATTCGTATATATATTTTGATACAAATTTACGTTATTTATGTGTATTTCGCATATCTATTTCAATACAAATTTTCTTTAGTGTATGTGCCTTTTGTATATTTATTTTGATGCAAATTTAATTATTTTATGTGTATTTTTGTATATATATTTTTAAACAAATATGCGTTATTATATGGGTATTTTGCATCTTTATTTTCATACAAATTTACATTATTTTATTGATTGTCTGTTTATTTATTTTGATACGATTTTACGTTATTCTGTGTATTTTGTATATATATTTTTAGACATATTTACATTATTTAATGTATACTTTGTACATATATTTTATGGAAATTTACGTTATCTTATGTGTATTTGTTTATATATTTTCATACAAATTTACATTATTTTATGTGTATTTTGTATATGTATTTCAAAAAAAATTTGCCTAATTTCATTTGTATTTTGGATATCTATTTTCAAACAAATCTAAATTATTTTTGTGTATTTTTGTATTATTTTTATACAAATTTTTTTATTTTATTTGTATTTTGTATATATATTTTCCTACACATATACATTCTTTTAGAGGAAATTTTGTTTATTTATTTTGATACGAATTTACATTATTTTATGTGTATTTTGTATATATATTTTTCTATGTATTTACATTATTTTATGTGTATTTTGTATATATATTTTTCTATGTATTTACATTATTTTATGTGTATTTTGTATATATATTTTCATAAAAATTTACGTAATTTTATTGTGTGTATTCGTATATATTTTGATAAAAAATTTCATTATTTTATGTGTTTTTTGCATATCTATTTCAATAAAAATCTACCTTATTGTATGTGTATTTTGTATATTTGTTTTAATACAAATTTAATTATTTATGTGTATTTTTGTATATATTTTTTTTTAAATATGAGATATTTTATGGGTATTTTGCATCTTTAATTTTACATTACGTACATATCTTTTATACGTATTTACATTATTTAATGTGTATTTTGTTTATATATTTTTATACAAATTTACGTTATTATATGTGTATATGAATATATATTTTGATACAAATTTACATTATTTTATGTATTTTCTTTATTTATTTCAATTCAAATTTAGCTTATTTAATGTGTCTTTTGTATATCTATTTTCAAACAAATTTAATTATTTTTGTATATTTTTGTATATAGTTTTATACAATTTTACGTTAATTTATGTGTATTTTGTATATTTATATTTATACAAGTAAACATTATTTTATGTGTATTTTGTATACATTTTCTTATACGTATTTACTTCATTTTATGTGTATTTTGTATATATATTTTATAGAAATCTACGTTATTTTATGTGTATTCGTATGTATATTTTGAAAAAAAATTACATTGTTTTATATGTATTTTGCATATCTATTTCAATACAAATTTACCTTATTGTATGTGCATTTTGTATATTTATTGTAATATAAATTTAAATATTTTATGTGCATTTTGGTATATATATTTTCATAAAAAATGCGTTGTTTTATGGGTATTTTGCATCTTTATTTTCATACAAATTTACATTATTTTATTAATATTCTGTGTATTTATTTTTATACTATTTTACATTATTCTATTTGTGCTTTGTATATATATTTTTTATATATATTTACATTATTTAATGTGTATTCTCTATATATATTTCATACAAATTTTCGTTATTTTAAGTGTATTTGTTTATATATTTTTATTCAAATTTACATTATTTTATGTGTATTTTGTATATGTATTTCAATAGAAATTTACCTAATTTCATGTGTTTTTTGTATATATATTTTATACAAATTTAAATTATTTTTTGTGTATTTTTGTATAGAGTTTTATACAAATTTGCAATATTTTATGTGTATTTTATATATCTATTTTCATACAAATACACATTCTTTTACTGATATTTTGTTTATTTATTTTGATCCGAATTTACATTATTTAATATGAATTGTGTATATATTTTTATACGTATTTACGTCATTTCATGTGTATTTTGTATATATATTTCTATAGAAATATACGTTATTTTATTTGTATTCGTATATATATTTTGAAACAAATATACTTTGTTTTATGTGCATTTTGCATATTTTTTCAATACAAATTTACTTTATTGTACGTGCATTTTGTATATTAATTTTAATACAAATTTAGCTATTCTATGTGTATTTTTGTATATGTATTTTTATAAAAATATGCTTTATTTTATGGGTATTTTGCATCTTTATTTACATACAAAATTACATTATTTTATTGATATTCTGTGTATTTATTTTGATACGATTTTACATTATTCTATGTAAATTCTGTATCTATTTTATACCTATGTACGTTATTTTATGTGAATTTGTTTTCATTTCATACAAATTTACATTATTTTATGTGAATTTTGTACATGTATTTAAATACAAATTTAACTAATTATATGTGTATTTTGTATATCTATTTTCATACAAATTGAAATTAATTTTGTGTATTTTTGTATATATTTTTATTCAAATTTTCGTAATTTTATGTGTATTTTGTATATTATTTTCCTACAAATATACGTTCTTTTATCGGAATTTTATTTATTTATTTTGATACGAGTTTTAATTTTTTTTAGGTGTATTTGATATATATATTTTTATACTTATTTACATAATTTTATATGTATTTTGAATATATATTTTCATAGAAATTTACTCTATATGTATAAGTATAGAAAATACACATGAAATAATCTAAATTCGTATCGAAATAAATGAACAAAATACCGATTAAATAATGTAGTTTTGAATGAAAATATATATAGAAAATACACATAAAATAACGTAAATACAAATAAATATATACACATAAAATGATTTGAAATTGAATGAAAATAGATATAAAAATAATCTTAAAATAAGGCAAATTTATAATGAAATATATATACAAAATACACATAAAATAATGTAGATTTGTTTCAAAATATATATACGAATACACATAAAATAAAATAGATTTCTATAGAAATATATATACAAAATACACATGAAATGTTGTAAATACGTATAAAAATATATATAAAAAATACACATTAAATAATGTAAATTTGTGTCAAAATAAATAATTAAAATATCAATAAAAGAATGTGTATTTGTATGAAAATACATATACAAAATACACATAAAATAACGTAAATATGTATAAAACTATATATAAAAATACACAAACATAAGTTAAATTTGTATGAAAATAAATATACAAAATACACATAGAATTAGGTAAATTTGTAAAGAAATACATATACAAAATACACATAAAATAATGTAAATTTGAATGAAAATATATAAACAATTACACTTAAATTAACATAAATTTGTATAAAAAATATATAAAAAATACTCATTAAATAATGTAAATATGTATAAAAAATATATATACAAAACACAAATAGAATAATGTAAAATCGTATTAAAATATATACACAGAATGTAAATAAAATAATGTAAATTTGTATGAAAATAAAGATGCAAAATACCCATAAAATAACGCATTTTTTATAAATATACAAAATACACATGAAAGAATGTAAATACGTATAAAAATATATATACAAAATACACATTAAATAATGTAAATTCGCGTCAAAATAAATAAACAAAATGTCAATAAAAGAATGTATGTATGAAAATGTATGAAAATAAATATACAAAATACACATAAGATAACATAAATTTGTATAAAACTATATACAAAAATACACAAAAATAATTTAAATTTGTATGAAAATAAATATACAAAATACACATAAAATTAGGTAAATTTGAATTGAAATAAATATACAAAATACACATAAAATACTGTAAATTTGAATGAAAATACATAAACAAATACACTTAAAATAACGTAAATTTGTATAAAAAAATATATACAAAACACAAATAGAATAATGTAAAATCGTATCAAAATAAATACACAGAATATTAATAAAATAATGTAAATTTGTATGAAAATAAAGAAGCAAAAAACTCGTAAAATAACGCTTTTTTTTTAAATATATATACAAAAATACACAAATTTTTTTTATTAGTATTAAAATAAATATACAAAATACACATACAATAAGATAAATCTATATTGAAATAGATATGCAAAATACATATAAAACAATGTAAATTTGTTTCCAAATATATATACGAATACACATAAAATAACGTAGATTTGTATAAAAATATATAAACGTAAAATGAAGTAAATACGTATAAAAAAATGTATACAAAATACACATAAAATAATGTAAATTTGTATCAAAATAAATAAACAAAATACCAATAAAAGAATGTGTATTTGTATAAATATAAATATACAAAATACACATAAAATAACGTATATTTGTATAAAACTATATAAAAAAATACACAGAAGTAATTAAATTCGTATGAAAATAGATATACAAAATACAGATAAAATAAGCTAAATTTGAAATGAAATGTATATACAAAATACATAAAATAATGTAAGTTTGTATCAAAATATTTATAAAAATATATATAATAACGTAAATTTGTTTAAAAATATATAAACAAAATACACATTAAGTAATGTAAATACGTATAAAAAATATGTACAAAATACATATATAATCATGTAATTCGTATCAAACTAAATAAACAAAATAGCAATAAAATAATGTAAATTTGTATGAGAAAACATATACAAATACATATAAAATAGCGCTAATTTCTATAAAAATATATGTCCAAAAATGAACGTAAAATAAATTAACTTTGGATAAAAATATATATACAAAACACACATTAAATAATGTAAATGCGTACATAAAATACCCTAAATTTGTATAAAACTATATTCAAAAATACACAAAAATAATTTAAATTTGTATGAAAAGAAATATACAAAATACACATAAAATTAGGTTAATTTCTATTGAAATGCATATACAATATACACATAAAATAATGTAAATTTGAAAGAAAATATATAAACAAATACACATATAATAACGTAAATTTGTATGAAATATATATACAAAATACACATTAAATAATGTATATATGTATAAAAAAAAATATACAAAACACAAATAGAATAATGTAAAATCGTATCAAAATATATACACAGAATATTAATAAAATAATGTAAATATGTATGAAAATTAAGATATAAATACCTATAAAATAGCGCATTTTTTATAAAATTATTGATACCAAAATACACATAAAATATTTGAATTTGTATCAAAATAGATATACAAAATGCACAGACAATAAGGTAAATTTGTATTGAAATAGATATGCAAAATACATATAAAATAATGTAAATTTGTTTCAAAATATATATGCGACTACACATAAAATAACGTAGATTTCTATAAAAATAAATATACAAAATACACATATAATTAAGTAAATACGTATAAAAAATGTATACAAAATACATATAAAATAATGTAAATTCGTATAAATATAAATAAACAATATAGCAATAAAAGAATGTGTATTTGTATTAATATAAATATACAAAATGCACATAAAATAACGTAAATTTATATAAAACTATATACATAAAATAACGCAAATTTCTATAAAAATATATGTACAAAAATGAACATAAAATAAATTTGCATAAAAATATATATACAAAACACACATTAGATAATGTAAATGAGTATAAAAATATGTATACAAAATACCTATGAAATAATCTAAATTCGTATCGAATTAAATTAAGAAAATACCAATATAATAATGTAATTTTGGATGAAAATATATATACAAAATACTCATAAAATAACCTAAATACAAATACAAATATACACATAAAATAATTTAAAATTGAATGAAAAAAATATACAAAATAAACATAAAATAAGGTAAATTTGTAATGAAATATATGAAAAAGTACACATAAAATAATATAAATATATATATATATATATATATATATATATATATATATATATATATATATATATATATATATATATATATATATATATATATATATATATATATATATATATATATATATATATATATATATATATATATATATATATATATATATTATACACATTAAATAACATGATTTTGTATAAAATTTGTATCAAAATAGATACTTAGAAACACACTAAAATAACTTAATTTTTTATGAAAATATATATAAAATATACATAAAATAATTTAAATACGTAGAAAAATATATATACAAAAAACACATAAAATAATGTAAATATGTATGAAAATATATAAACAAATACACATAAAATAATGTAAATTTGGATAAAATATATATACAAAATGAACATTAAATAATGTAAATATGTATAAAAAAAATATATACAAAAAACACATAGAATAATGTTAAATCGTATCAAGATATATAAAGAGAATATCAATAAAATAATGTAAATTTGTATGAAAATAAAAATGCAAAAAATCCATATGATAACGCATATTTGCATAAAAATATATATACAAAAAGACATATAAATAATTAAATTTGTATTAAAATAAATATTCAAAATTAACGTACAATAAAGTAAATTTGTATTGAAATAGATATGCAAAATACACATTAATAATGTAAATTTGTATCAAAATATATATACTAATACTCATAAAATAGAGTAATTTTCTATGAAAATATACATACAAAATAGATATCAAAATACACATATAACTAGTTAAATTTGTATTTAAATACATGTACAAAAATCACATAAAATAATGTAGATTTGTATGAAATGAAAACAAATACATTTTATATAAATTATATATACAAAATACACATAGAATAATGTAAAATCATATCAAAATAAATACACAGAATATCAATAAAATAATGTAAATTTGTATGAAAATAAAGATGCAAAATACCTATAAAATAAAGCATATTTTTTTTATAAAAATACATATACAAAAATACACATAGATTAATCAAATTTGTATTAAAATAATATACAAAATGCACATACAATAAGGTAAATTTGTATTAAAAAAATATGCAAAATACACATAAAACAATGTAAATTTGTTTCAAAATATATATACGAAGACACATAAAATAACGCAGATTTCTATAGAAATATATATACAAAATACACTTGAAATAATGTAAATACGTATAAAAATATATATACAAAATACACATTAAATAATGTTAATTCGTGTCAAAATAAATAAACAAAATATCATGAAAAGAATGTATATTTGTATGAAAATAGATATACAAAATACACATAAAATAACCTAAATTTGTATAAAACTATATACAAAAATACACAAAAATAATTTAAACTTGTATGAAAATAAATATACAAAAAACATATAAAATTAGGTAAATTTGTATTGAAATACATATACAAAATACACATAAAATCATGTAAATTTGAATGAAAATATATAAACAAATACACATAAAATAACTGAAAATAACGTAAATATGTATCAAATATATATACAAAAAACACATTAAGTAATGTAAATATGTATAAAAAAATATATACAAAACACAAATGAAATAATGTATAATCGTATCAAAATAAGTACAGAAAATATTAATAAAATAATGTAAATTTGTATGAAAATTAAGATGCAAAATACCCATAAAATAACGCATTTTTTATAAAAATATATATACGAAAAAACATAAAATATTTGATTTTGTATTAAAATAAATAGATATACAAAATACACATAAAATAAGCTAAATTTGAATTGAAATATATATAAAAAATACATAAAATAATGTAAATTTGTATCAAAATACTTATACAAATACACATATAATAACGTAAATTTGTATAAAAATATATAAACAAAATACACATTATATAATGTAAATACGTATAAAAAAATTTACAAAATACTCAAATAATTCTGTAATTCGTTTCAAAATAAATAGACAAAATACCAATAAAATAATGTAAATTTCTATGAGAAAACATATACAAAATACACATAAATAACGCAAATATCAATAAAAATATATATAATATATTTAAATATTTAAAATATTTAATGTTTTTTTTTTATATATATTTTATACAAATTTACGTTATTTTATATGTATTTGTTTACATATTTTCATACAAATTTACATTATTTTATGTGAGTTTTGTATATGTATTTCAATACAAATTTGCCTAACTTTATGTGTATTTTGCATATCTATTTTCAAACAAATTTAAATTATTTTTATGTATTTTTGTATATATTTTTATACAAATTTTAGTTATTTTATTTGTTTTTTGTATATATATTTTCCTACAAATATACATTCTTTTATTGGAATTTTGTGTATTTAATTTTTTACGAATTTACATTATTTTATGTGTATTTTGTATATATATTTTTCTACGTATTTAAATTATTTTATGTGTATTTTATATATACATTTTCATAAAAATTTACGTTATTTTATTGTGTGTATTCGTATATATTTTGAAACAAATTTTATACAAATTCATGTTATTTTATGTGTATTTGTATATATATTTTCATACAAATTTATATTATTTTATGTGTATTCTTACATATATTTTATAACAAATTTACCTTATTTTATGTTTATTTTGTATATTTATTTCATTTAATATTATCAAATTTAAATATATTGTATATGCATTTTGTATATTAATTTTAATACAAATTTAATTATTCTATGTGTATTTTTCTATATGTATTTTTATAAAAATATGCTTTATTTTATGGGTATTTTGCATCTTTATTTTCATACAAATTAAGGTTATTTTATTGATATTCTGCTTATTCATTTTGATACGATTTGACATTATTCTATGTGTATTTTGAATATATTTTTAAAACAAATTTACGTTAAATATATGTGTATTTGTTTATATATTTTGACACAAATTTACAATATTTTATGGGTATTTTGTATATATATTTCAAAAGAAATTTACCTAGTTTTATGTGTATTTTGAATATCTATTTTCATACAAACTCAAATTATTTTTATGTATTTTTGTATATATTTCAATACAAATTTTAGTTAGGTTATGTGTATTTTGTAAATCTATTTTCATTCAAATATATATTATTTTATCGGTATTTTGTTGATTTATATTGATACTAATTTACATTATTTTATATGTACTTTGTATATATATTTTTATACGCATTTACATTATTTAATATTTATTTTGAATATATAATTTTATACAAATTCATGGTATTTTATGTGTATTTGTATATATATTTCATATAAATTTACATAATTTTATGTGTATTTTGTACATATATTTCATTACAAATTTACCTTATTTTATGTTTATTTTGTATGTGTATTTTGTACATTTATATTTATACAAATACACATTCTTTTATTGGTATTTTGCTTATTTATTTTGCTTCGAATTTACATTATTTTATGTGTATTTTGCTTACATTTTTTTATACGTATTTACTTAATTTTATGTGTATTTTGTATATATATTTTTATAGAAATCTACGTTATTTTATGTGTATTCGTACTTATATTTTGAAACAAATTTACATTGTTTTATATGTACGTAAGGTAAATTTGTATTGAAATAGATATGCAAAATACATATAAAGCAATGTAAATTTGTTTCAAAATATGTATACGAATACACATAAAATAACGTAGATTTCTATAAAAATATATATACAAAATACACATAAAATGAAGTAAATACGTATAAAAAAATGTATAAAAAATACACATAAAATAATTTAAATTCTTATAAAAATAAATAAACAAAAAAACAATAAAAGAATGTGTATTTGTATAAATATAAATATACAAAATACACATAAAATAACGTAAATTTATATAAAACTATATACAAAAATACACAGAAGGAATTAAATTTGTATGAAAATCTATACAAAATACACACAAAATAAGCTAAATTTGAATTGAAATATATATACAAAATTCATGAAATAAAGTAAATTTGTATCAAAATATTTATACAAATACACATATAATAACGTAAATTTGTATGAAAATATATAAACATAATACACATTAAATAATGTAAATACATATAAAAAAATGTGTACAAAATACACATATAATCATGTAATTCGTATCAAAATAAATAAACAAAATAGCAATAAACTAATGTAAATTTGTATGAAAAACATATAAAAATACACATAAAGTAACGCCAATTTCTATAAAAAAATATATGTAAAAAATGCAGATAAAAAAAAGTAAATTTGCATAAAAATATGTATACAAAACAAACATTAAATAATGTAAATGCGTATATAAAATAACCTAAATTTGTATAAAACTATATACAAAAATTTACAAAAATAATTAAAATTTGTATGAAAAGAAATATACAAAATACACATAAAATTAGGTAAATTTGTATTGAAATACATATACAAAATACACATAAAATAATGTAAATTTGAATGAAAATATATAAACAAATACACTTAAAATAACGTAAATTTGTATAAAATATATGCAAGATACACATTAAATAATGTAAATGTGTATAAAAAAATATATACAAAAAACAAATAGAATAATGTAAAATCGTATCAAAATAAACACACAGAATATCAATAAAATAATGTAAATTTGTATAAAAATAAATATGCAAAGCGATTTTTTTTATAAAAATGTGTATTTCAAAATACACATAAAATATTTAAATTTGTATTGAAATAAATATACAAAATGCACATACAGTAAGGTAAATTTGTATTGAAAGAGATATTCAAAAATACATATAAACCAATGTAAATTTGTTTCAAAATATATATACGAAAACACATAAAATAACGTAGATTTCTATAAAAATATATATACAAAATACACATAAAATTAAGTAAATACGTATAAAAAATGTATACACAGTACACATAAAATAATGTAAACTCGAGACAAAATAAATAAGCAAAATACCAATAAAAGAATGTGTATTTGTATAAATATAAATATACAAAATACACATAAAATAACGTAAATTTGTATAAAACTATTTACCAAAATACACAAAAGTAATTAAATTTGAATGAAAATAGGTATACAACATACACATAAAATAAGCTAAATTTGAATTGAAATATATATACAAAATACAAAAAATAATGTAAATTTGTATCAAAATATTTATACAAATAAACACATAATAACGTAAATTTGTATAAAAATATATAAACAAAATACTCATGAAATACTTTAAATACGTATCAAAAATATGTACAAAATACACATATAATAATGTAATTCGTATCAGAATAAATAATAAAAATAACAATAAATTAATGTAAATTTGTATGAGAAAATATATACAAAATATATATAAAATAACGCAAATATCTATAAAAATATATGTACAAAAATGCACGTAAAATAAAGTAAATTTGCATAAAAATATATATATATATATATATATATATATATATATATATATATATATATATATATATATATATATATATATATATATATATATATATATATATATATATATATATATATATATATATATATATATATATATACAAAGCACACATTAAATAATGTAAATGCTTATAAAAATATGTATACAAAATATCTATGAAATAAACTAAATTAGTATCGAATTAAATTAACAAAATACCAATTAAATAATGTAATTATGGATGAAAATATATATTGAAAATACACATGAAATAACCTAAACACAAATACAAATATACACATAAAATAATTTAAAATTGAATGAAATAAATATACAAAGTAAACATAAAATAAGGTAATTTGTAATGAAATATATGTACAAAATACACATAAAATAATATAAATTTGTATGAAAATATATATCCAAATACACATAAAATAACATGAATTTGTTTAAAATTTGTATCAAAA
This sequence comes from Eriocheir sinensis, assembly GCF_024679095.1. Taxonomy (NCBI): domain Eukaryota; kingdom Metazoa; phylum Arthropoda; class Malacostraca; order Decapoda; family Varunidae; genus Eriocheir; species Eriocheir sinensis. The sequence goes on along the minus strand of NW_026111785.1, from coordinate 259,246 downwards.
TATATACGAACACACACAATGAAATAACGTAATTTTTTATAAAATATATATACAAAATAAACATAAAAAAATGTAAATAACTTGAAAAATATATATACAAAATACTCATAAAATAATGTAAACTCGTATCAAAATAAATCAACAAAATTCTTAAAAAAGAATGTATATTTGTAGGAAAATATATATACAAAATACAAATAAAATAACTAAAATTTGTATAAAAATATATACAAAAAAACACAAAAATAGTTTAAATTTGTTTGAAAATAGATATGCAAAATACAAATAAACTTAGGCAAGTTTGTATTGAAATACATATACAAACACATAAAATAATGTAAATTTGTATGAAAATATATAAACAAAAACACATAAAATAACGTAAATTTGGATATAATATATATAAAAAATATACATTAAACATTTTAAATATGTATAAAATAATATATAAAAAAAATACTTATAAAATAATGTTAAATCGTATCAAAATAAATAAACAGAATAGCAATAACATAATGTAAATTTGTATGAAAATAAAGATACAAAATACCCATATAATAATGCATATATGTATAAAAAATATATATACAAAAATACATATAAAATAATTAAATTTGTATATATATATATATATATATATATATATATATATATATATATATATATATATATATATATATATATATATATATATATATATATATATATATATATAGATATATATATATATATATATATATATATATATATATATATATATATATATATATATATATATATATATATATATATATATATATATATATACATATATAATATATATATATACATATATATATATATATATATATATATATATATATATATATATATATATATATATATATATATATATATATATATATATATATATAGTAGTAGGCATCCGTCGGTCTCGGGAGACCATGGAGTTGCGCTCCAGTTGAAGACTCAGGTACAGCGTCGGGTGTGGCTGGACAGGCCAATACGAGAGTGGCAATCCCTCCCACACTGATCACAGGTGAAGATAGAGGCTGGTTGGTCTGCCGGGTTTTGGGCCTTTCTTCTTTGTCTCTTTGCCTCAGACTGCTGGGCGAGGGTCTCCTCAAACACATGGAGGCCTTGTTGAATTGCTTGCCGCCAGGCGGATCGCTCTGAGGCTGTATCTTCCCATGAGTCGGTGTTGATGTGTAGGGCTTTCAGGTCCCTCTTGCATACGTCCTTGTATCGCAGTTTTGGCCTGCCAGTTGGGCGTGTCCCCTCCGTCAGCTCTCCATAAAGGAGGTCTTTGGGGATCCGACCATCGTCCATGCGGACAACATGGCCAAGCCAGCGCATGCGTCTCTGCTTGAGCAAAGTGAACATGCTGGTCATCCCAGCTCTCTCCAGGACAGTGTTGTTTGTGATTTTATCCTGCCAGGTAATGTTCAGGATGCGTCGCAGGCAGCGCATGTGGAGCGAGTTGAGTTTTCGTTCTTGGCGAGCTCGAAGGGTCCACGACTCGCTGCCGTACAGGAGTGTGCTTACGACGCAGGCTCTGTAGACCTGGATCTTTGTGTGTTCGGACAACTTGTTGTTTGACCACACTCTCTTGGTAAGTCGGGACAAGGTGGTAGCTGCCTTACCGATCCGTCTGTTCAGCTCCGCATCGAGAGAGAGAGTCTGAGATGGTGGAACCCAGGTACACAAAATCATGGACAACATCAAGCCGGTGATCAGCGATTCTGATGTCGGGTGGCTGATCCACGTCTTGACCCATGACCTGTGTCTTCTTCAGACTGATGGTGAGTCCGAAATCATCGCAAGCTTCATTGAAACGAATCATGAGTTGCTGGAGGCCTTCAGCTGAGTGGGCTGTAACTGCTGCATCATCTGCGAAGAGGAAGTCGCGCACACATTTTCGCTGAACCTTGGATTTTGCTCTGAGTCTGGAGAGGTTGAAGAGCTTTCCATCCGATCTGGTCCGGAGGTAAATGCCTTCCGTTGTGGGTCCAAAGGCGTGTTTTAACATGACTGCAAAGAAGATCCCGAACAGGGTTGGAGCAAGTACACAGCCCTGTTTCACTCCGCTTCTGATGATGAAAGCGTCCGATGTTGAGCCGTCGAAGACCACTGTCCCTTCATGTCATCATGGAATGATCTGATGATGCTGAGGAGCCTTGGTGGGCAACCGATCTTTGGCAGGATCTTGAACAGGCCATCTCTGCTGACCAAGTCAAAGGCCTTCGTGAGATCTATGAAGGCAATAAAGAGTGGTTGCCGCTGTTCCCTGCATTTTTCCTGAAGTTGCCTGAGGGAGAACACCATGTCAATGGTGGATCTGTTGGCTCGGAATCCGCACTGCGATTCTGGGTAGACTCCCTCTGCAAGCACTTGGAGCCTCCTCAGTGCAACTCGAGCAAATAGCTTCCGACGATGCTAAGAGAGAAATGCCTCGATAGTTATTGCAGTCACTCCTGTCGCCCTTGTTTTTGTACAGGGTAACGATGTTGGCGTCACGCATGTCCTGAGGCACTTCACCTTCTTTCCAGCAGAGACAGAGGATTTCATGCAGCTCGGTGATGATGGTCCCCTTGCAGCATTTCAGGACTTCAGCGCTGATGCCGTCTTTTCCTGGAGCCTTGCCATGGGCAAGGGAGTCTAGAGCCTCGTTGAGTTCTGCAAGGGTTGGTTCTCTGTCTAGCTCCTCCAACACTGGTAGGCATTCGATGGCGTTCAGGGCATCTTCCGTAACGGTGTTCTCTCTGCTATACAGTTCGGAGTAGTGTTCTACCCATCTGTCCATCTGTTTTGATCTGTCCTGAATTACCTCTCCTGTGGTGGATTTCAAGGGTGCAGTTTTCTTTTTTGTTGGGCCCAGGGCCTGTTTTATGCCATCATACATCTCCTTCATGTTGCCTGTGTCAGCCGCGGTCTGTATCTGCGAACTGAGCTGGAGCCAGTAGTCATTGGCACATCGCCTAGCACACTGTTGAACTTTGCTGCGGGCTGACCGAAGGACTTGCAGGTTTCGTTCACTGGGGTTGGCCTTGTATGCTGCAAGGGCGTTTCTCTTCTCTTCAATGACTGGCATTATTTCCTCGGAGTGAACCTCGAACCAGTCTGCAGACTTGCTCGTTTTCTTGCCAAAGGTGGAAATGGCAGCGTTGTAAACAACATCTCTGAAGTGTTCCCATCTATCGCAGGCTGTTTCGCTGGAGGGACCTGGAAGAGATTCTTCAAGAATACGTGCAAAATCATCCACTCTCTCCTTATTTTGCGACTTGCTGGTGTCTATGCGGGGCCTGCCATCCTTTTTTGTGCGATGCAGCTTCCTTGCTTGTAGCTTCACTTTGCTGCAGACCAAGGAGTGGTCAGTGTCGCAATCAGCACTCTGATAACTGCGGGTGAGCTTGATGCTTGGTAGATTTGAGCGTCTGGAGAGAATCAGATCCAGCTGGTGCCAGTGCTTGGATCGGGGGTGTCTCCAAGAGACCTTGTGTTGCGGCTTGGTGTCGAAGAAGGTGTTGCTGACACATAGGCCATGGTGGCAGCAGAACTCCAGCAGGCGTTGACCATTTTCATTCATTTTCCCAGTGCCGAAGTGACCCAGACAGGTGGGCCATGAGGTGTAGCCAGCCCCAACTCTGGCGTTGAAGTCGCCAAGGATGAACAGTGGCTCTTTTTCTGGGACCCTGCTGATGGTGAAGCTAAGGTCATCGTAGAATCTGTCCTTGGCTTCTGTGGAAGAAGTGAGAGTTGGTGCGTAAGCGCTGATCAAGGTTGCTGGACCAACCGAGGTGTTGAGTTGGAGTGACAGGATTCTTTCAGTTCCATCTGTTGGTGGGGTTATAGTTCCAAGCAGGGTGTTCTTCACTGCAAAGCCCACACCATGTTCTCTGATCTCTTCTGGGGGTTTCCCCTGCCAGAAAAATTAGAAGTCTTTTTCCCGGACAGATCCTGATCCTGATAGCCTGGTTTCCTGGAGGGCAACGATGTCCATCTGCAATCTGCTCAGTTCCGTGTCAATGACAGCTGTCTTGCGAGCGTCATTTATATCCTGTAGGTCATCAGAAAAGCCTGGTGTCATTGTCCGAACATTCCAAGTGCCCAACTTTAGGGCAGACGTTTTCTTTCTATTGTTGCCTGGTGCACATATGACGATCCGCCTGTCGGTTTTCACCCTAAACCCCACGCACCCAGTGAGGCTAACGGACCGTGGAGAGGCAGTACCTTATTGGCTGGGGTTTGCCCAGCTTGAAGCGGGCGGTAGCTGCCCAGTGGAGTGCGATGACCCCTCCCACTGTCGGAAGCAACCCCTGGCGTCTAGCTCTACGCCAATCGAGCGGAAGACTTTTAACCGGTAGACTGCTGCTTCCCGTGTTGGTTCGACGCTGTGAAGCGAAGCTGGAGTGTCCTCTCCAGAGCGCAAAGCCTGGGTAGATGGATATGGAGGATAGACTGTCACCCAAGCAGTGGATCCCCCCTCTCCACGCCGCTGAAATGATCCAATGGAAAGGCAAGAGCCAGTACATTTGGTTCCAGTGACGCCGCAGGAGTTGCCAGGACGAAGCTGTATACAGCCTCGAACTGCCTTAGGGACTCCGACTCCGGATTTTTCCTCGAGGTTTACTCCTGAAGCCTTTTCCGTGAATGGATATGGCCGCAAGGCAGCGGAGGTTTGAAATCAGGGTTTACCTTCCCAGGCTGTCGAGCCCCATCTACCCGAAGCGTCTGGTTTTAGGGCGCCAGAGACCCGCCCTCGCCCCTTCTCGTGCCGGTAAAAGCAGTTCCGCCGGACTTAGAGACTAAGCCACTCGTGCAGGCCAGGAATTGGACTTCAGTTGTCAGAGGCTGTTGGAGACGCATGCCTTAGGAGCATTTTATGAGCACTGGGAGCTTATCCCCAGTGTCACTCCTGGCTATGACAACCTTGGATATATATATATATATATATATATATATATATATATATATATATATATATATATATATATATATATATATATATATATATATATATATATATATATATATATATATATATATATATATATATATATATATATATATATATATATATATATATATATATATATATATATATATATATATATATATATATATATATATATATATATATATATATATATATATATATATATATATATATATATATATATATATATATATAAACAAAATACACATAGAATAATGTAAAATCGAATCAAAATAAATAAACAGAATATCAATAAAATTATGTAAATTTGTATGGAAATAAAGATGCAAAATACTCATAAATAAAGCATATTTTAATAAAAATACATATACAAAAATACACATAGAATAATTAAATTTGTATTAAAATTAATATACAAAATGCACATACAATAAGGTAAATTTGTATTGAAAAAATAAGCAAAATACACATAAAACAGTGTAAATGTATTTCAAAATATATGTACGAATACACAAAAAACAAAGTAGATTTCAATAGAAATATATTTACAAAATACACATGAAATGATGTAAATACGTATAAAAATATATACAAAATACATATTAAATAATGTAGATTCGCGTCAAAATAAATAAACAAAATATCAATAAAAGAATGTGTATTTGTATGAAAATAGACATACAAAATACACATGAAATAAATTAAATTTGTATAAAACCATATACAAAAATACACAAAAATAATTTAAATTTGTATGAAAATAAATATACAAAATGCACATAAAATTAGGTAAATTTGTATTTAAATACATATACAAAATACACTTAAAATAATGTAAATTTGAATGAAAATATATAAACAAATACACTTAAAATAATGTAAATTTGTATAAAATATATATACAAAATACACATTAAATAATGTAAATATATATAAAAAAATATATAGAAAACGCAAATAGAATAATGTAAAATCGTATCAAAATAAATACACAATGTTAATAAAATAATGTATTTGTATGAAAATTAAGATGCAAAATACCCATAAAATAACGCATTTTTTATAAAAATATATAGACCAAAATACACATAAGATAATTGAATTTGTATTAAAATATATATACAAAATACACATAAAATTAAGTAAATACCTATTAAAAAATGTATACAAAATAAACCTAAAATAATGTAAATTCGTATCAAAATAAATAAACAAAATACCAATACAAGAATGTGTATTTGTATAAATATAAATATACAAAATACACATTAAATAACGTAAATTTGTATAAAACTATACATAAAAATACACAAAAGTAATTAAAATTGTATGAAAATGGATATACAAAATACACAGAAAATAAGCTACATTTGAATTGCAATATATATACAAAGTGCATAAAATAATGTAAATTTGTATCAAAATATTTTTAAAAATACACATATAATAAAGTGGATTTGTATAAAAATATATAAACAAAATACTCATTAAATAATGTAAATACGTATAAAAAAATTGTACAAAATACACATATAATAATGTAATTCGTATCAAAATAAATAAACACAATACCAATAAAATAATGTAAATTTGTATGAGAAAACATATACAAAATACACATAAAATAACGCAAATTTCTATAAAAATGTATATACAAAAATGCACATAAAATAAAGTAAATTTGCATAAAAATATATATACAAAACACACATTAAATAATGTACATGCGTATAAAAATATGTATACAAAATACCAATGAAATAATCTAAATTCGTATCTAATTAAATTAACAACATTCCAAAAAAATAATGGAATTTTGGATGAAAATATATATAGAAAATACACATAAAATAACCTAAATACAAATACAAATACACATAAAATAATTTAAAATTGAATGAAATAAATATACAAAATAAACATAAAATAAGGTTAATTTGTAATGAAATAAATGTACAAAATACACATAAAATAATATAAATTTGAATGAAAATATATATACAAATACACATAAAATAACATGAATTAGTATAAAAATATATATTCAAAATAAACATTAAATAATGTATAAAAATATATATACAAAGTACATATAAAATAATGTAAATTCTTTTCAAAATAAATCAACAAAATGCCAATAAAATAATATATATTTGAATGAAAATAAATTTACAAAATACACATAACATAAGTAAAATTTGTATTAAAATATATACAAAAATACCCAGAAATAATTTGAATTTGTATGAAAATAGATATACAAAATACACATAACTCTAGGTAAATTTATTTTGAAATATATATACAAAATACCCATAAGATATTGTAAATTTGTGTCAACAAATATCAACAAATACACGTAGCGTAACGTAACGTAACGTAAAGTAAATATGTATAAAATATATATACAAAATACACATTAAATTAAGGAAAAATAAAAAAAAAATAAAATATATATATATATATATATATATATATATATATATATATATATATATATATATATATATATATATATATATATATATATATATATATATATATATATATATATATATACATACAAAATACACATAGAATAATGTAAAATCGTATCAAAATAAATGAACAGAATATCAATAAAATAATGTAAATTTCTATGAAAATAAAGATGGAAAACACCCATAAAATAACGCATATTTGTATAAAAATATATATACAAAAATACACATAAAATAATTAAATTTGTATTAAAATAAATATACAAAATGCACATACAATAAGGTAAATTTGTATTAAAATAGATATGCAAAATACACATCAAATAATGTAAATTTGTATTAAAATATATATACGACAACACATAAAATAACGTAAATTTCTATGAAAATATATATAAAAAATACACATAAAATGATGGAAATACGTATAAAAATATATATACAAGATAAACCTTAAAAAAGGTAAATTCATATCAAATTCAATAAACTAAATTTTAATAAAAGAATGTATATATGTGGGAAAATCAATATACAAAATAATATATAAAAAAACAAAAATTTGTATTAAAATAAATACAAAAAAACACAAAAATAATTTCAATTTGTATGAAAATAGATATACAAAATCCACATAAAATTAGGTGAATTTGTATTGAAATATATATACAAAATACACATTAAATAATGTAAATTTGTATGAAAATATATGAACAAATAGACATAAAGTAACGTATGTTTGTATAAAATATATATAGAAAATGCACATTAAATAATGTAAATATGTAAAATAAAATATATACAAAATACACATAGAACAATGTAAAATCGTATCAAAATAAATACACAGAATATCAATCAAATAATGTAAATTTGTATGAAAATAAGGATGCAAAACACCCATTAAAGAAAACATATTTTTATAAAAACATATATACAAAAATGTACATCAAATAATTAAATTGTATTAAAATAAATATACAAAATGCACATACAATATGATAAATTTGTATTGAAATAGATATGCAAAACACACATCAAACAATGTAAATTTGTTTCAAAATATGTATACGAATACACATAAAAAAACGTAAATTTCTATAAAAATACTAATAAAAAATACACATAAAATGATGTAAATACGTATAAAAATATATATACAAAATACACATAAATAATGTAAATTCGTAGCAAAATAAATGAACAAAATACCAATAGAAGAATGTGAATTTGTATGAAAATAAATAGACAAAATAAACATAAAATAACGTACATTTTTATAAAACTATATACAAAAATACACAAAAGTAATTTAAATTTCTAGGAAAATAGATATACAAAATATACATAAAATAAACTAGATTTGTATTGAAATATATATACAAAATACATAAAATAATGTAAATTATGTATCAAAATATTTTAACAGATGCGCATAAAATAACATAATTTTTTTTTTACGTTGTTGCCTATTGCGCCGGTAGGCATCTTCCCGGTGGGGCCTGATGGTCGGCCCCAGGCTTCTTCCAGGTGGGGCCTGATGGTCGGCCCAGCCCGTTCTGGCGCAGGCGAGTGTTTTATAGTGGCGCCATCTTGCATTGGCTCATGCTGCCCCCCGGAACTCGTTCTTGATTCGCTTGGACGGCTTCCTCTAGAGTCCGGGTTGATGGGTGGTCTTCAGGACAGCATGTGGGTAGTTTTAAGCCACTCGAACCCTCGTCGTCCATCACGCGTCGAATGTGGGTCCAGTACGCTATCACTTCGGCCACCGCCTACCCTACCTGTAAATATGTATAAAAAAATATATACAAAACACAAATAGAATAATGTAAAATCGTATCAAAATAAATACACAGAATATTAATAAAATAATTTAAATTTGTTTGAAAATAAAGAAGCAATATGCCCATAAAATAACGCATTTTTTTTTAAATATGTATACCATAATACACATAAAAAAATTAAATTTGTATTAAAATAAATATACAAAATGCATATACAATGAGGTAAATTTATATCTAAATACGTAGATATGCAAAATACATATAAAACAATGTAAATTTTTTCAAAATATATATACGAATACACATAAAATAACGTAGATTTCTATAAAAATATATATAGAAAATACACACAAAATGAAATAAATACGTATAAAAAAATGTATACAAAATACTCATAAAAATAATGTAAATTCGTATCAAAATAAATAAACAAAATACCAATAAAAGAATGTGTATTTCAATAAATATAAATATATAAAATACACATAAAATAACGTAAATTTATATCAAACTATATACAAAAATACAAAACAGTAGTTAAATTTGTATGAAAATAGATATACAAAATACACATAAAATAAGCTAAATTTTAATTGAAATATATTTATATAAAATACATCAAATAATGTAAATTTGTATCAAAATATTTATACAAATACACATAAAATAACGTAAATTTGTATAAAAACACATAAACAAAATACACATTAAATAATGTAAATACGTATAAAAATATATACACAAAATACATATATAATCATGTAATTCGTATCAAAATAAATAAACAAAATACCAATAAATTAATGTAAATTTGTATGAGAAAACATCTACAAAATACACATAAAATAACGCAAATTTCTATAAAAATATATGTAAAAAAATGCACAAAAAATAAAGAAAATTTGCATAAAAATATATATACAAAACACACATTAAATAATGTAAATGCGTATAAAAATAAGTACACAAAATACCTATGAAATAATCTAAATTCGTATCGAATTAAATTAACAAAATACCAATAAAATAATGTAATTTTGAATGAAATTGTATACAGAAAATACACATAAAATAATAATGTAAATTTGTATCAAAATATATACGAATACACATAATAAAATAACGTAATTTTTTAAGAAAATATATATACAAAATACACATAAAATAATGTAAATACGAAGAAAAATATATATACAAAATGCACATAAAATAATGTAAATTCGTATCAAAATAAATAAACAAAATTACATTAAAAGAATGTATATATGTAGGAAAATATATATACAAAATACGAATAAAATAACTAAAATTTGTATTAAAAAATATACAAAAATATACAAAAATAATTTAAATTTGTTTGAAAATAGATATGCAAAATACACATAAAATTAGGCAAATTTGTATTGAAATACATGTACAAAATACACATAAAATAATGTAAATTTGTATGAAAAAATATAAACAAGTACACATGAAATAAAATAAATTTCCATAAAATATATATACATAATATACATTAAATAATGTAAATATGTATGAAATATATATACAAAGTACACATAGAATATTGTAAAATCGTATCAAAATAAATAAACAGAATATCAATAAAATAATGTAAATTTGTATATGAAAATAAAGATGCAAAATACCGATAAAATAAAGAATATTTTAATAAATAAACATATACAAAAATACACATTGAATAATTAAATTTGTATTAAAATTATTATACAAAATCCACATATAATAAGGTAAATTTGTATTGAAAAAATATGCAAAATACACATAAAACTGTAAATTTGTTTCAAATATATGTACGAATACACATAAAATAACGTAGATTTCTTTTTTTTTTTTTTTTTTTTACAGCTAAGGAGACAGCTCAAGGGCGCAAAGAAAAAAAAAGAAAAAAAGGCCCGCTACTCACTGCTCACGAACAGAGGTTAAAGGAGTGTCCAAAATCAGAGGTTAAGTTCGGGAGGAGAGGTGTCCTGATACCCTCCTCTTGAAAGAGTTCAAGTCGTAGGCAGGAGGAAATACAGATGAAGGAAGATTGTTCCAGAGTTTACCAGCGTGAGGGATGAAAGAGTGAAGATGCTGGTTAACTCTTGCATAAGGGGTTTGGACAGTATAGGGATGAGCATGAGTAGAAAGTCGAGTGCAGCGGGGCCGCGGGAGGGGGGGAGGCATGCAGTTAGCAAGTTCAGAAGAGCAACATTGCGGCGGAATTTAAGAGGTAGAAGACTATCAGTATGAGGAGGAGAGCTGATGAGACGAAGAGCCTTAGCCTCCACTCTGTCCAGAAGAGCTGTGTGAGTGGAGCCCCCCCACACATGAGATGCATACTCCATACGAGGGCGGACAAGACCCCTGTATATGGACAGCAACTGTGCAGGGGAGAAGAACTGGCGGAGACGGTACAGAACGCCCAGCCTCGAGGAAGCTGATTTAGTAAGAGATGAGATATGAAGTTTCCAGTTGAGATTTTGAGTTAAGGATAGACCGAGGATGTTTAGTGTTGAGGAAGGTGATAGCTGGGTGTTGTCAAAGAATAGGGGATAGTTGTTTGGAAGATTGTGTCGAGTGGATAGGTGGAGAAACTGTGTTTTTGAGGCGTTGAAGGACACCAGGTTCTTCTTGCCCCAATCGGAAATAATAGTAAGGCCTGAGGCTAGGCGTTCTGCAGCCTCCAGCCTTGAGTCGCTAAGTTCCTGAAGGGTGGGTCTTCTATTAAAAGAAGTTGAATAATGCAGAGTGGAATCATCGGCGTAGGAATGGATAGGACAGTTCGTTTTGGAAAGAAGATCATCAATGAACAACAGAAAAAGAGTGGGAGATAGGACAGAACCCTGTGGGACACCACTGTTAATAGATTTAGGGGAAGAACAGTGACCGTCTACTACGGCAGAAATAGAACGGTCAGAAAGGAAACTGGAGATAAATGTACAGAGAGAAGGATAGAAACCGTAGGAGGGTAGTTTAGAAAGCAAAGATTTGTGCCAGACCCTATCAAAAGCTTTTGATATGTCCAGCGCAATAGCAAAAGTTTCACCGAAACGGGTAAGAGAGGATGACCAAGAGTCAGTTAAGAAGGCTAGGAGATCACCAGTAGAACACCCCTTGCGGAACCCATACTGGCGATCAGATAGAAGGTCAGAAGTGGAAAGGTGCTTTTGAATCTTCCGGTTAAGGATTGATTCAAAAGCTTTAGATAGACAAGAAAGTAAAGCAATAGGACGGTAGTTTGAGGGATTGGAGCGGTCACCCTTCTTAGGTACAGGCTGTATGAAGGCATACTTCCAGCAAGAAGGAAAGGTAGATGTTGACAGGCAGAGGCGAAAGAGTTTGACCAGGCAGGGTGACAGCACGGAGGCACAGTTTTAAGGACAATAGGAGGCACTCCATCAGGTCCATAAGCCTTCTGAGGATTGAGGCCAGAGAGGGCATAGAAAACATCATTTTGAAGAATCTTTATAACAGGCATAAAGGAGTCAGAGGGGGGATGAGTAGGAGGAATATGCCCAGAATCGTCCAGAGTGGAGTTGTTAGAAAAAGTTTGAGAGAAGAGTTCAGCCTTAGAGATAGATGAGACGGCAGTGTTGCCGTCAGGACTGATGAGTGGAGGGAAAGATGAAGAAGTGAAGTTGGAGGAGATGTTTTTGGCTAGATGCCAGAAGTCACGGGAAGAGTTAGAGAAAGCAAGGTTTTGACATTTTCTATTAATGAAAGTTAGTCGGAGAATAGATTTGGCACGATTTCGGGCAGAAATGTAAAGTTCATAGTTAGCATTAGTTTGAAGGCTCTGGTACCTTTTGTGAGCTACCTCTCTATCATTGACAGCACGAGAACAAGCGTGATTAAACCAAGGCTTTTTAGCGTGAGGAGTAGAGAAAGAACGAGGAATGTATGCCTCCATTCCAGAGACAATCACCTCTGTGATGCGCTGAGCACACACAGAGGGGTCTCTATCCTGGAAGCAATAATCATTCCACGGGAAATCGGAAAAGTACATCCTCAGGTCGTCCCACCGAGCTGAAGCAAAATGCCAGAAGCATCGCCTCTTCGGTGGGTCCAGAGGGTGTACAGGAGCGATAGGACAGGATGCAGAAATAAGATTGTGATCGGAGGAGCCCAACGGAGAGAACAGTTTGACAGAATAAGCAGAAGGGTTTGAGGTAAGGAAGAGGTCTAGAATGTTGGGCCGATCTCCAAGACGGTCGGGAATACGTGTAGGGTGCTGGACCAACTGCTCTAGGTCGTTGAGGATAGCAAAGTTGTAGGCTTGTTCACCAGGATGGTCAGTGAAAGAGGATGAAAGCCAAAGCTGGTGGTGAACATTGAAATCTCCTAGGATGGAGATTTCAGCGAAGGGAGAGTGGGTCAAGATGTGCTCCACTTTAGAATTCAAATAGTCAAAGAATTTTACATAGTTGGTAGAGTTAGGTGAGAGATAAACAGCACAGATGTATTTAGTAATAGAATGACAGTGAAGTCTTAACCAGATGGTGAAAAATTCAGAAGAGTCAAGGTCGTGGGCACGAGAGCAAGTGATGTCGTTGCGCACGTAGGCGCAACATCCAGCTTTGGATTGAAATTTAGGATAGAGATAGTAGGAGGGAACAGAGTAGAGATTGCTGTCAGTAGCCTCAGAAACCCGTGTTTCGGTAAGGAAGAGAAGGTGAGGTTTAGAGGAGGAGAGATGATGTTCCACAGAATGAAAATTAGAGCGAAGACCGCGAATGTTGCAGAAATTGAGAAGAAAGAGGTTCGAGGAGTTATCAAGACACCTCTCGGGTCGGCAGCCAGAAGGGGAGTCCTCCCTGGGGGAATTTGTGGTTACCCCCCCCCCAGTCGGGGGGGGACCACACCTGAAATGATGTAAATACGTATAAAAATATATATACAAAATACACATTAAATAATGTAAGTTCGCATCAAAATAAATAAACAAAATATTAATAAAAGAATGTGTATTTGTATGAAAATAGATATACAAAATACACATAAAATAACCTAAATTTGTATAAATCTATATACATAAATACACAAAAATAATTTAAACTTGTATGAAAATAAATATACAAAATACACATAAAATTATGTAAATTTGTATTTAAATACATATACAAAATACACTTTAAAATGTAAATTCGAATTAAAATATATAAACAAATACACTTAAAATGATGTAAATTTGTATGAAATAGATATACAAAATACACATTAAATAATGTAAATAAGTATAAAAAAAATATATACAAAACACAAATAGAATAATGTAAAATCGTTTAAAAATAAATACACAGAATATTAATAAAATAATGTAAATTTGTATGAAAATTAGGATGCAAAATATCCATATGCATAGCAATATGCCCATAAAATAACGCATTTTTTTTTAAGATGTATACCAAATTACACGTAAAATATTTGAATTTTTATTAAAATAAATATACAAAATGCACATACAATAAGGTAAATTTGTATTGAAATAGATATGCAAAATACATATAAAACAATGTAAATTTGTTTCAAAATATATATACGAATACACATAAAATAACGTAGATTTCTATAAAAATATATATACAAAATACACATAAAATTAAGTAAATACGTATAAAAAAATGTATACAAAAAACACATAAAATAATGTAAAATCGTATCAAAATAAATAAACAAAATACCAATAAAAGAATGTGTATTTGTATAAATATAAATATACAAAATACACATACAAAATAAACATAAAATAAGGTAAATTTGTAATGAAGTATATGTACAAAATACATATATATACATATATACATATATATAAAATATATATACATAATATACATTAAATAATGTAAATATGTATGAAATATATATACAAAGTACACATAGAATATTGTAAAATCGTATCAAAATAAATAAACAGAATATCAATAAAATAATGTATATTTATATGAAAATATATATACAAATACACATAAAATACCATGAATTTGTATAAAAATATATATTCAAAATAAATATTAAATAATGTAAATGCGTATAAAAATATATATACAAAGTACATATAAAATAATGTAAACTCGTATCAATATAAATCAACAAAACACCAATAAAATAATATATATTTGAATGAAAATAAATTTACAAAATACACATAACATAACTAAAATTTGTATTAAAATATATACAAAAACACATAGAAATAATTTGAGTTTGTATGAAAATAGATATACAAAATACACATAAAACTAGGTAAATTTCTTTTGAGATATATATACAAAATACCCATAAAATACTATAAATTTGTGTCAAAAAAACAAATACACATTAAATAACGTAAATCTGTATGAAAAATATATACAAAATACACATAGAACAATGTTAAATCGTATCAAAATGAATGAGCAGAATATCAATAAAATAATGTAAATTTGTATGAAAATAAAGATGCAAAATACCCATAAAATAAAGTATATTTTTATAAAAATACTTATACAAAAATACACATCGAATAATTAAATTTGTATTAAAATTAATATACAAAATGCATATATTTATTTCATTCAATTTTAAATTACTTTATGTGTATATTTGTATTTGTATTTAGGTTATTTTATGTGTATTTTCTATATATATTTTCATCCAAAATTCCATTATTTTTTTGGTATTTTTTTATTTAATTCGATGCGAATTTAGATTATTTCATTGGTATTTTGTATACATATTTTTATACGCATGTACATTATTTAATGTGTGTTTAGTATATATATTTTTATGCAAATTTACTTTATTTTATGTGCATTTTTGTATATATATTTTATAGAAATTTGCGTTATTTTATGTGTATTTTGTATATGTTTTCTCATACATACATATTTATTTTGATACGAATTACATTATTATATGTGTATTTTGTACAATTTTTTTATACGTATTTACATTATTTAATGAGTATTTTGTTTATATATTTTTATACAAATCCACTTTATTATATGTGTATTTTTATAAATATTTTGATACAAATTTACATTATTTTATGTACTTTGTATATAAGTTTCAATTCAAATTTAGCTTATTTTATGTGTATTTTGTATATCCATTTTCATACAAATTTAATTACTTTTGTTTATTTTTGTGTATAGTTTTATACAAATTTACGTTATTTAATATGTATTTTGTATATTTATATTTATACAAACACACATTCTTGTATCGGTATTTTGTTTATTTATTCTGATACGAATTTACATTATTTTATGTGTATTTTGTATACATATTTTAAACGTATTTTCCTAATTTTATGTGTATTTTGTATATATATATTTTAATACAAATTCAATTATTTTATGTGTATTTTGGTATATATATTTTTATAAAAAATAAAGTCTTTATTTTCATACAAATTTACATTATTTTATTAGCATTAGCATTTATTTTGATACGATTTTACATTATTCTATTTGTGCTTTGTATATATTCTTTTATATATGTATATATATTTATATATGTCTTTTATATATATACATTATTTAATGTGTATTTTGTATATATATTTTATACAAATTTACATTATTTTAAGTATATTTGCTTATATATTTTCATTCAAATTTACATTATCTTAAGTGTATTTTGTATATGTATTTAAAAAATACAAATTTACCTAATTTATATATATATTTATTTTCATACAAATTTAAATTATTTTTGTGTATTTTTGTATATAGTTTATACAAATTTAGGTTATTTCATGTGTATTTTGTATAGCTATTTTCATACAAATACACATTCTTTTATTGATAGTTTGTTTATTTATTTTGAAGCGAGTTTACATTATTTAATGTGTATTTTGTATATATATTTTTATACGTATTTACATCATTTCATGTGTATTTTGTATATATATATCTATAGAAATCTACGTTATTTTATGTGTTTTCGTATATATATTTTGAAACAAATTTAAACTGTTTTATGAGTATTTTGCATATTTTTTCAACACAAATTTACCTTATTGTATCTGCATTTTGTATATTCATTTTAATACAAATTTAATTATTCTATGTGTATTTTTGTATATGTATTTTTAAAAAAATATGATTTATTTAATGGTTATTTTGCATCTTTATTTACATACAAATATATATTATTTTATTGATATTCTGTGTATATATTTTGATGCGACTTTACTTTATTCTATATGTATTTTGTTTATATATTTTAAACAAATGTACGTTATTTTATGTGTATTTTTATTGGAATTTTGTTGATATATATTTTGATACGAATTTACATTATTTTATGAGTATTTTGTATATATATTTTTCTACGTATTTACATTTTTTTGTTTATTTTTCATATATATTTTCTTAAAAATTTACGTTATTTTATTGTGTGTATATATATTTTGATACAAATTTTAAACAAATTCATGTTATTTTATGTGTATTTAGATATATATTTTCATACAAATTTACATTATTTTATGTGTTTTTTGTACACATATTTCATTACAAATTTACCTTACTCAATGTTTATTTTGTATATTTATTTCATTCAATTTTAAATTATTTGATGTGTATATTTGTATTTCTGTTTAGGTTATTTTATGTGTATTTTCAATATATATTTTCATCCATAATTACATTATTTTATTGGTATTTTGTTAATTTAATTCGATGCTAATTAAGATTTTTTCATAGGTATTTTGTATACATATTTCTATACGCATTTACATTACTTAAAGGGTGCTTTGTACATATATTTTTATGCAAATTTACTTTATTTTACGTGCATTTTTGTACATATATTTTTATAGAAATTTGCGTTATTTTATAATTATTTTGTATATATTTTCTCATACAAATTTACATTAATTTATTAGTATTTTGTTTATTTATTTTGATACGAATTACATTATTATATGTGTATTTTGTACATATTTTTTATACGTATTTAAAGTATTACAAGAGTAGTTTGTTTATGTATTTTTATACAAATTTACGTTATTATGTGTGTATTTGTATAAATATTTTGATAAAAATTTACATTATTTTATGTATTTTGTATATATATTTCAATTCAAATTTAGCTTATTTAATGTGTATTTTGTATATCTATTTTCCTACAAATTTAATTAATTTTGTATATTTTTGTATATAGTTTTTATACAAATTTTGCGTTATTTTATGTGTATATTGTATATTTATTTTTATACAAATACACATTCTTTTATTGGTATTTTGTTTATTTATTTTGATTCGAATTTACATTATTATATGTGTATTTTGTATACATTTTTTTATACGTATTTACTTAATTTTATGTGTATTTTGTATATATTTTTATAGAAATCTACGTTATTTTATGTGTTTTCGTATATATATATTTTGAAACAAATTTACGTTGTTTTATATGTATTTTTGAATATCTCTTTCAATACAAATTTACCTTACTGTATGTGCATTTTGTATATTTATTTCAATACAAATTTAAATATTTTATGTGTATTTTGGTATATATATTTTTATAAAAAATGCGCTATTTTATGGGAATTTTGCATCTTTATTTTTCTATAAATTTACATTATTTTATTGATATTCTGTGTATTTATTTTGATACGATTTTACATTATTCTATTTGTTTTTTGTATATATTTTTTTATACACACTTACAGTATTTAATGTGTATCTTGCATATATATTTTATACAAATTTACGTTATTTTAAGTGTATTTGTTTATATATTTCCATTCAAATTTACATTATTTTATGTGTATTTTGTATATGTATTTCTATACAAATTTACCTAATTTTATGTGTATTTTGTATATTTCTTTTCATACAAATTTTAATTATTTTTGTGTATTTTTTTATATAGTTTTATACAAATTTAGGTTATTTTATGTACGCATTTACATTATTTAATGTGTTTTGTATACATATTTTTATGCAAATTTACTTTATTTTGTGTGCATTTTTATACATACATATTTTTTAGAAATCTGCGTTATTTTATGTGTATTTGTATATGTTTTCTCATACAAATTTACATTATTTTATTGCAATTTTGTTTATTTATTTTGATACGAATTACATGATTATATGTGTATTTTGAACATATTTTTTATACATATTTACATTACTTAATATGTATTTTGTTTATATATTTTTAAACAAATCTACGTTATCATATGTATTTGTATAAATATTTTGATACAAATTTACATTATTTTATGTATTTTGTATATACATTTCAATTCAAATTTAGCTTATTTTATCTGTATTTTGTATATCTATTTTCATACAAATTTAATTACTTCTGTATATTTTTGTATATAGTTTTATACAAATTTACGTTATTTTATGTGTATTTTGTATATTTATATTTATACAAATACACATTCTTTTATTGGTATTTTGTTTATTTATTTTGATACGATTTTACATTATTTTATGTGTATTTTGTATACATTTTTTTTATACGTATTTACTTCATTTTATGTGTATTTTGTATATATATTTTTATAGAAATCTACGTTATTTTATGTGTTTTCGTATATATATTTTGAAACAAATTTACATTATTTTATATGTATTTTTGCATATCTCTTTCAATACAAATTTACCTTATTGTATGTGCATTTTGTATATTTATTTTAATACAAATTTAAATATTTTATGTGTATTTTGTTATATATATTTTTATAAAAAAAATGCGATATTTTATGGGAATTTTGCATCTTAATTTTCATACAAATTTACATTATTTTATTAATATTCTGTGTATTTATTTTTAAACGATTTTACATTATTCTATTTGTGTTTTGTATATATTTTTTTATACATATTTACATTATTTAATGTGTATTTTGTGTATATATTTTATACAAATTTACATCATTTTAAGTGTATTGGTTTATATATTTTCATTCAAATTTACATTATTTTAAATGTATTTTGTATATGTATTTAAATACAAATTTACCTAATTTTATGTGTATTTTTATTATTTATTTTCATAAAAATTTAAAGTATTTTTGAGTATTTATGTATATAGATTTATACAAATTTAAGTTATTTTATGTGTATTTTGTATATCTATTTTCATAAAAATACACATTCTTTTATTGATATTTTGTTTATTTATTTTGAAGCGAATTTATATTATTTAATGTGTATTTTGTATATATATTTTTATACGTATTTACATCATTTCAGGTGTATTTTGTATATATATTTATATAGAAATCTACGTTATTTTATGAGTATTCGTATATATATTTGAAACAAATTTACAGTTTTATGTGCATTTTGCATATTTTTTCAATACAAATTTACCTTATTGTATGTGCATTTTGTATATTAATTTTAATACAAATTTAATTATTCAATGTGTATTTTTGTATATGTATTTTTATTAAAATATGCTTTATTTATCGGTATTTTGCATCTTTATTTTCATATACAAATTTACATTATTTTATTGATATTCTGTTTATTTATTTTGATACGATTTTACAATATTCTAAGTGTACTTTGTATATATATTTCATACTTATTTACATTATTTAATGTATATTATGTATATATATTTTACGGAAATCTACTTTATTTTGTGTGTATTAGTTTATATATTTTCATACAAATTTACATTATTTTATGTGTATTTTGTATATGTATTTCAATACAAATTTGCCTAATTTTATGTGTATTTTGCATATCTATTTTCAAACAAATTAAAATTATTTTTGTGTATTTTTGTATATATTTTTATACAAATTTTAGTTATTTTATTTGTATTTTTATATATATTTTCCAACAAATATACATTCTTTTATTGGAATTTTGTTTATTTATTTTGATATGAATTTACATTATTTTATGTATTTTATATATATATATATATATATATATATATATATATATATATATATATATATATATATATATATATATATATATCTATATATATATATATATATATATATATATATATATATATATTTTTTTTTTTTTTCTCCGTATTTACATTATTTTATGTGTATTTTGTATATATATGTTTTCATAAAAATTTACGCTATTTTATTGTGTGTATTCGTATATATTTTGATAGAAATTTACAATATCGTTTTATGTGTATTTTCTGTATACAATTTCATCCAAAATTACATTATTTTGTTGGTGTTTTGTTAATTTAATTCGTTACGAATTTAAATTATTTCATAGGTATTTTGTATACATATTTTTATACGCATTTACATTATTTAAAATGTGTTTTGTATATATATTTTTATGCCAATTTACTTTATTTTATGTGTATTTTTGTACATACATTTTTATAGAGATTTGTGTTATTTTATCTGCATATTGTAGATGTTTTCTCATACAAATTTACATTAATTTATTGTTATTTTGTTTATTTATTTTGATACGAATTACATTATTATATATGTATTTTGTGTATATATTTTTATACGTATTTACATTATTTAATGTGTATTTTCTTTGTGTTTTTATACAAATTTACGTTATTTTATTTGTATTTGTATAAATATTTTGATACAAATTTACATTATTTGATATATTTTGTATAAATATATTTCAATTCAAATTTAGCTTATTATCTTATGTGTATTTTGTATATCTATTTTCATACAAATTTAACTACTTCTGTGTATTTTTGTATATAGTTTGATATAAATTTACGTTATTTTATGTGTATTTTATATATTTATATTTATTCAAATACACATTCTTTTATTGGTATTTTGTTTATTTATTTTGATACGAATTTACATTATCTTATGTGTATTTTGTATACATTTCTTTATACGTATTTACTTCATTTGTGTGTATTTTGTATATATATTTTTATAGAAATCTACGTTATTTTATGTGTATTCGCATATATATTTTGAAACAAATTTACATTGTTTTATATGTATTTTGCATATCTATTTCAATATAAATTTACCTCATTGTATGTGCTTTTTATATATATATTTTTATACAAATTTAATATAATAATAATATAATAATAATAATAATAATAATAATAATAATAATAATAATAATAATAATAATAATAATAATAATAATAATAATAATAATAATAAAAATAATAATTTTAATGAAAATGCGTTATTTTATGGGTATTTTGCATCTTAATTTTTATACAAATTTACATTATTTTATTAACATTCTGTGTATTTATTTTCATACGATTTTACATTATTCTATTTGTGTTTTGTATATATTTTTTTATACATATTTACATTACTTAATGAGTATTTTGTATATATATTTTATACAAATTTACGTTAATTTAAGTGTATTTGTTTATATATTTTCATTCAAATCTAAATTATTTTATGTGTATTATGTATATGTATTTCAATACAAATTTACCTAATTTTATGTGTATTTTGTATATTTATTTTCATACAAATTAAAATTATTTTTGTGTATATTTGTATATAGTTTTATACAAATTTACGTTTTTTTATGTGTATTTTGTATATGTATTTTCATACAAATACACATTCTTTTATTGATATTTTCTTTATTTATTTTGACACGAATTTACATTATTTAATGTGTATTTTGTATATATATTTTTATACGTATTTACATCATTTCATGTGTATTTTGTATATATATTTCTATAGAAATCTACGTTATTTTATGTGTATTCGTATATATATTTTGAAACAAATCTACATTATTTTATGTGTATTTTATATATATATATATATATATATATATTTCATTACAAATTTGCCTAATTTTATGTTTATTTTTATGTCTATTTTCATTCAAATTCAAATTATTTTATGTGTATATATTTATTTGTATTTACGTTATTTTATGTGTATTTTCTATATATATTTTCATTCAAAATTACATTATTTTTTCGGTATTTTCTTCATTTATTTTGATACGAATTTAGATTATTTCATGTGTATTTTCTATACATATTTTTATACGCATTTACATTATTTAATGTGTGTTTTGTATATATATTTTTTATACAATTTTACTTCATTTTGTGTATATTTGTGTTGTTGTTTTTATATAAATTTTCATTATTTTAAGTGTATTTTGTACTTTTTTTATTGTAAATTTCCCTTATTTTATGTGTATTTTGTTTATTTATTTCCATACAAATTTCAAGTATTTGATGTGCGTTTTTGTACATATATTTTTATAGAAATTTACGTTATTTTATGTGTATTTTGTATATTTTTTTTATCCAAATTTACAATTTTTTTTTCTTTATGTATTTTATACGAATTTACATTATTATATGTTTATTTTGTAAATAGTTTGTATACGTATTTTCATAATTTAATGTGTATTTTGTTTATATATTTTAAAACTAATTTACGTTATTTTATGCGTATTTGTTTAATTATTTTGATACAAATATACATTATTTTATGTATTTTTTATATATATTTCAATACAAATTTAGTTTATTTTATATATATTTTGTATATCTATTTTCATACAAATTTAAATTACTTTTGTGTATTTTTGTATAGAGTTTTATAGAAATTTACGTTATTTTATGTGTATTTTGTATATTTATTTTCATACAAATTCACATTCTTCTATTGGTATTTTGTTTATTTATTTTGGTACGAATTTACATTATTTTATGTGTATTTTGTATATATATTTTTATACGTATTTACATCATTTTATGTGTATTTTTTATATATATTTTTCTAGAAATTTACGTTTTTTATGTTTATTCGTATATATATTTAGCAACAAATTTACATTGTTTGATGTGTGTTTTGCATATCTATTACAATACAAATTTACAATATTGTATGTGTATTTTGTATATTTATTTTAATACAAATTTAATTATTTGATGTGTTTTTTTGTATATATATTTTTTTTTAAATATGCTTTTTTTATGATTATTTTGCATCTTTATTTTCTTACAATTTTACATTATTTTATTGATATTCTGTGTATTTATTTTGATACGATTTAACATTGTTCTATGTGTATTTTGTATATATTTTATTTTACATATTTATATTATTTAATGTGCATTTTCTATATATATTTTAAACTTATATACGTTACTTTAAGTCTATTTGTTTATATATTTTCATACAAATTTACATTATTTTATGTGTTTTTATATGTTTTTCAATACAAATTTATCTGATTTTATATGTATTTTGTATTTGTATTTTCATACAAATTGAAATCATTTTTTTTGTATTTTTGTATGTACTCGTATTTTTATACAAATGTTAGTTATTTTATATATTATTTTGTATATATATTTTCCTACATATATACATTCTTTTATTGAAATTTAGTTTATTGAATTTGATACGAATTTACATTATTTTAGGTGTATTTTGTATATATATTTTTATTCGTATTTACATCATTTTATGTGTATTTTTTTATATATATTTTCATTGAAATTTACGCTATTTATTGTGCGTTCGTATACATATTTTAATACAAATTTACATTATTTAATGTGTATTTTGCATATCTATTTCAATACAAATTTATCTTATTGTATGTTCATTTTGTATATGTATTTTAATACAAATTTAATTATTTTATGTGTATTTTTGTATATATATTTTTATACAAATATGCGTTATGTTATGGGTATTTTGCATCTTTATTTTCATAGAAATTTATATTATTTTATTGATATTCTGTTCATTTATTTTGATACGATTTTACATTATTCTATGCGCATTTTGTATATATATTTTTATACACTTTTCCATTATTTAATGTGTATTTTGTATATATATTTTATTCAAATTTACGTTATTTTTTGTGTATTTGTTGATATATTTTGACACAAATTTACAATATTTTATGGGTATTTTGTATATATTTCAAAAGAAATTTACCTCAGTTTTATATGTATTTTGTATATCTATTTTCATATAAATTCAAATTATTTCTGGGTATTTTTGTATATATTTTAATACAAATTTTACTTATGTTATGTGTATTTTGTAAATTTATTTTCATTCAAATATATATTATTTTATTGGTATTTTGTTGATTTATTTTGATACGAATTTACATTATTTTATATGTGCTTTGTATATATATTTTTTTACGCATATACATTATTTAATGTTTATTTTGAAAATATATTTTTATACAAATTCATGTTATTTTATGTGTATTTGTATATATATTTTCATACAAATTTACATTTTTTTTATGTGTATTTTGTACATATATTTCATTACAAATTTAATTTATTTTATGTTTATTTTGTATATTAATTTCATTCAATTTTAAATTATTTTATGTGTATATTTGTATTTGTATTTAGGTTATTTTATATGTATTTTCTATATATATTTTCATCCAGAAATACATTATTTTATTGGTATTTTGTTAATTTAATTCGATACGAGTTTAGATTAATTGATAGGTATTTTGTATAAATATTATATACGCATTTACATTATTTAATGTGTGTATTTTTATGCAAATTTACTTTATTTGATGTACATTTTTGTACATATATTTTTAAAGAAATCTGCGTTATTTTATGTGTATTTTGTATATGTTTTCTCATACAAAATTACATTATTTCATTTGTATTTTATTTATTTATTTTGATACGAATTATATTATTAAATGTGTATTTTGTACATATTTTTTATACGTATTTACATTATTTAATGAGTATTTTTTTGTATATTTTTATAAAAATATACGTTATTATATGTGTATTTGTATAAATATTTTGATACAAATTTATATTATTTTATGTATTTTGTATATATATTTCAATTAAAATTTAGCTTATTCTATGTGTTTTTTTGTATATCTATTTTCATATGTACAAAATACACATGAAATTATGTAAATACGTATAAAAACATATACACAAAATACACATTAAATAATGTAAATTCGTGTCAAAATAAATAAACAAAATATCAATAAATTAATGTAAATTTGTATAAAATATATATACAAAATACACATAAATAATGTAAATTTGTATAAAATATACACAAAAATAGAATAATTTAAATTTGTATCAAAATAAATACACAAAATATTAATAAAATAATGTAAATTTGTATATAAAAATACACATAAAATAATGTTAAATTGAATGAAAATAAATAAACAAATTTCAATAAAATTAACGTAAATTTGTATGAAAATATATATACAAAATACATATTAAATAATGTAAATATGTATAAAAATATATACAAAAACACAAATAGAATAATGTAAATTTGTATCAAAATAAATATACAATATTAAGTAAATTTGTATTGAAATATATAAAAAATATATAAAAACACAAATAGAATAATGTAAATCGTATCAAAATAAATAAACAGAATTCAATAAAATAATGTAAATTTCTATATAAAAATATATACAAAATACATATAAATTGTATAAAAATATATATAAAAATATATATCAAAATAATTAAATTTGTATCAATATATATAAATATATATATAAAAAAGTAAATTATATAAAAATATACAAATACATATAAATTTGTATATAAATATATATAAAATATACATAAATATACGTAAAATTTATATATATATATATATATAAAATATATATATATATAAATATATATATATATAAATATATAAAATATATATTTCAAATATATAAAAAAATATACAAAATACAATAAATATAAAAAATGTATATATATATATAAATATACAAAATATATATATATATAAAATATATATATATATATATATATATATATATATATATATATATATATATATATATATATATATATATATATATATATATATATATATATATATATATATATATATATATATATATATATATATATATATATATATATATATATATATATATATATATATATATATATATATATATATATATATATATATATATATATATATATATATATATATATATATATATATATATATATATATATATATATATATATATATATATATATATATATATATATATATATATATATATATATATATATATACATTAAATAAATAAATAAATAATAATACATATTGAAAATTCGTATCAAAATAAATAAACAAAATATCAATAAAAGAATGTGTATTTGTATAAAGATAAATATACAAAATACACATAAAATAACCTAAATTTGAATAAAACTAAATACAAAAATAAACAAAAATAATTAAAATTTGTATGAAAAGAAATATTCAAAATACACTTAAAATTAGGTAAATTTGTATTGAAATACATATACAAAATACACATAAAATAATAATTAAATTTGAATGAATATATATAAACAAATAAACTAAAATAACGTAAATTTGTATAAAATATATATACAAAATACACATTAAATAATGTAAATATGTATACAAAAATATATACAAAACAAATAGAATAATGTAAAATCGTATCAAAATAAATACACATGATATAAATAAAATAACGTAAATTTGTATGAAAATTAAGATGCAAAATACCCATAAAATAGCGCATTTTTTTTATAAAAACATATATACCAAAACACACATAAAATATTTGAATTTGTATCAAAATAAATATACGAAATGCACACACAATAAGGTAAATTTGTATTGAAAAGATATGCAAAATACATATAAAACAATGTAAATTTGTTTCAAAACATATATACGAATACACATAAAATAACGTAGAATTCAATAAAAAAATATATATACAAAATACAGATAAAATGAAGTAAATACGTATAAAAAAATGTATACAAAATACTCATAAAATAATGTAAACTCGTATCAAAATAAATAAACAAAATACTAATAAAAGAATGTGTATTTGTATAAATATAAATATACAAAATCATCATAAAATAACGTAGATTTACATAAAACTATATACAAAAGTATACAAAAGTAATTAAATTTGTATGAAAATAGATATTCAAAATACACACAAAATAAGCTATATTTGAATTGAAATATATATACAAAATACATAAAACAATATAAATTTGTATCAAAATATTTATACAAATACACATATAATAACGTAAATTTGTATAAAAATATATAAACAAAATACACATCAAATAATGTAAATACGTATAAAAAAATATGTACAAAAATGCACATAAAATAAAGTAAATTTGCATAAAAAATATATATACAAAACACACATTAGATAATGTAAATGAGTATAAAAATATGTATACAATATACCTATGAAAAAATCTAAATTCGTATCGAGTTAAATTAAGAAAATACCAATAAAATAATATAATTTTGGATGAAAATATATATAGAAAATACACATAAAATTACCTAAATACAAATACAAATATACACATAAAATAATTTAAAATTGAATAAAATAAATAAATATACAAAATAATCATAAAATCAGGTAAATTTGCAATGAAAAATATGTAAAATACACATAAAATAATATAAATTTGTATGAAAATATATATACAAATACACATAAAATAACATGAATTTGTATAAAATTTGTATCAAAATAAATACGAATACACCCAATAAAATAATGTAAATTTTTATTAAAATATATATAAAAAATACACATAAAATAATGTAAATACGTAGAGAAATATATATACAAAATACACATAAAATAATGTAAACTCGTATCAAAATAAATAAACAAAATTCCAATAAAAGAATATATATTTGTAGGAAAATAAATATTCAAAATACAAATAAAATAACTAAAATTTGTATAAAAATATATACAAAAAATCAAAAAATAATTTAAATTTGTTTGAAAATAGATATGCAAAATACACATAAAATTAGGCAAATTTGTATTGAAATATATATACAAAATACACATAAAATAATGTAAATTTGTATGAAAATATATAAACAAATACATATGAAATAACGTAAATTTGGATAAAATATATATACAAAATATACATTAAATAATGTAAATATATATAAAAATATATATACAAAATACACATATTTACATCATTTAATGTATATTTTGTATATATATTTTATCCAAATTTACGTTATTTTATGTGTATATGTTTATATATTTTCATACAAATTTACATTGTTTTATGTGTGTTTTGTATATGTATTTCAGTACAAATTTGCCTAATTTTATGTGTATTTTGCATATCTATTTTCAAACAAATTTAAATTATTTTTGTGTATTTTTGTATATATTTTTATACAAATTTTAGTTATTTTATTTGTATTTTGTATATATATTTTCCTACAAATATACATTCTTTTATTGGAATTTTGTTGATTTATTTTGATACGAATTTACATTACTTTATGTGTATTTTGTATATATATTTTTCTACGTATTTACATTATTTTATAAGTATTTTGTATATATATTTTCATAAAAATATACGTTATTTCATTGTGTGTATTCGTATATATTTTGATACAAATTTACTACAAAATCATATTATTTTATGTGTATTTGAATATATATTTCATATAAATTTTCATTATTTTATGTGTATTTTTACATATATTTCATTACAAATTTAATTTATCATATGTTTATTTTATATATTCATTTCATGCAATTTTAAATTATTTTATGCGTATATTTGTATTTGTATTTAGGTTATTTTATGTGTATTTTTTTTATATATTTTCATCCAAAACTACAATATTATATTGGTATTTTGTTAATTTAATTCGATACGAATTTAGATTATTTCAAAGGTATTTTGCATACATGTTTTTATACGCATTTACATTATTTATTGTGTGTTTTGTATATATATTTTTATGCAAATTTACTTTATCTTATGTGCATTTTTGTACTTATATTTTTAAAGAAATTAGCATTATTTTATGTGTATTTTGTATATGTTTTCTCATACAAAATTACATTATATTATTGGTATATTGTTTAATTATTTTGACACGAATTATATGATTATATGTGTATTTTCTACATATTTTTTTATACGTATTTACATTATTTATTGTGTATTTTGTTTATGTCTTTTTATAAATTTACGTTATTATATTTGTATTTGTATAAATATTTTGATACAAATTTACATTATTTGATGTAAATTTGATGTAAATATTTCAATTCAAATTTAGCTTATTTTATATGTATTTTGTATATCTATTTTCATACAAATCTAACTAATTTTGTGTATTTTTGTATATAGTTTTACATAAGTTTACGTTATTTTATGTGTATTTTGTATATTTATATTTATAGAAATACACATTCTTTTATTGGTATTTTGTTTATTTATTTTGATACGAATTTACATTATTTTATGTGTATTTTGTATACATTTTTTATACGTATTTACTTCATTTTATGTGTATTTTGTATATATATTTTTATAGAAATCTACGCTATTTTATGTGTATTCGTATTTATATTTTGAAACAAATTTACATTGTTTTATATGTATTTTGCATATCTATTTCAATATAAATTTACCTTATTGTATGTGAATTTTGTATATTTATGTTAATATAAATTTAAAATTTTTATATGTATTTTGGAATATATATTTTTATAAAAAAAAGGCGTCATTTTATGGGTATTTTGCTCCTTTATTTTCATACAAATTTACATTATTTTATTAATATTCTGTGTATTTATTTTGATACGATTTTACATTATTCTATTTGGGTTTTGTATATATTTTTTTATTATACATATTTTCATTACTTAATGTGTATTTTGTATATATTTTTTATACAAATTTACGTTATTTTAAGTGTATTTGTTTATGTATTTTCATTCAAATTTATATTATTTTATGTGTATTTTGTAAATGTATTTCTATACAATTTCACCTAATTTTATGTGTATAATTTAAAATATTTTTGTGTATTTTTGTATATAGTTTTATTCAAATTTAGGTTATTTTATGTGTATATTGTATATCTATTTTCATACAAATACACATTCTTTTATTGATATTTTGATTATTTATTTTGACGTGAATTTCCATTATTTAATGTGTATTTTGTATATATATTTTTATATGTATTTACATCATTTCATGTGTATTTTGTATATATATATATTTCTATAGAAATCTGCGTTATTTTATGTGTATTCGTATATATATATTTGCACATTTTTTCAATACAAATTTTTCTTATTGTATGTGCATTTTATATATTAATTTCAATTCAAAATTATTAATTTGATGTGTATTTTTGTATATGTATTTTTAAAATATGCTTTATTTTATGGGAATTTTGCATCTTTATTTTCATACAAATTTACATTATTTTATTAATATTCTGTGTATTTATTTTGATACGATTATACATTATTCTATGTGTATTTTGTATATATATTATATACAAATGTACGTTATTTTCTGTGTATTTGTTTTCTTTTCCTACAAATTTACATTATTTTATGTGTATTTTGTACATGTATTTAAAGACAAATTTAACTAATTATATGTTTATTTTGTATATCTATTTTCATACAAATTGAAGTTATTTTTGTGTTTTTTTTTTGTATATATTTTTATACGAATTTTCGTTATTTTATTTGTATTTTGTATATTTATATTCCTACAAATATACGTTCTTTAATCGGAATTTTGTTTATTTATTTTGAAACGAATTTACATTATTTTAGGTGTATTTGGTATGTATATTTTTATACTATTTACATCATTTTATATGTATTTTGTATGTATATTTTCATAGAAATTTACTCTATTTTATGTGTATTCGTATATATATTTTGATACAAATTTACATTATTGATGTGTATTTTGCATATCTATTTCAATATAAATTTACTTTATTGTATGTGCATTTTGTATATTTATTTCAATACAAATTTAATTATTTCATGTGTATTTTTGTATATATATTTTTATGCATATATGCGTTATTATATGTGTATTTTGCATCTTTATTTTCATACAAATTTTCACTATTTTATTGATATTCTGTTTATCTATTTTGATACGATTTAACATTATTCTATGTGTATATATATATATATATATATATATATATATATATATATATATATATATATATATATATATATATATATATATATATATATAAATATATATATATATATATATATATATATATATATATATATATATATATATATATATATATATATATACATATTTACATTATTTAATGTATCTTTTGTATATATATTTTTTCCAAATTTACTTTATTTTATGTGTATTTTGTATATGTATTTCAATGCAAATTTCCCTAATTTGATGTGTACTTTGAGTATCTATTTTCAAACAAATTTAAACTATTTTTTTGTATTTTTGTATTTATTTTTATACTATTTTTAGTTATTTTATTTGTATTTTGTATATATATTTTCCTACAAATATACATTCTTTTATTGGAATTTTGCTTATTTATTTTGATACGAGTTTACATTGTTTTATATGTATTTTGTATACATATTTTAATAAAAAATTTCATTATTTTATAGTGTGTATTCGTATTAATTTTGATACAAATTTTATACAAATTCATGTTATTTTATGTGTATTTGTATATATATTTTCATTCAAATTTATATTATTTTATGTGTATTTTTACATATTTTTCATTACAAATTTACTTTATTTTATGATTATTTTGTATATTTACTTCATTCAATCTTAAATTATTTTATGTGTATATTTGTATTTGTATTTAGGTAATTTTATGTGTATTTTCTATACATATTTTCTTCCAAAATCAAATTATTTTATTGGTATTTTCTTAATTTAACTCGAAACGAGTTTAATTTTTTTCATAGGTATTTTGTATACATATTTTTATACTCATTTACATTATCTAATGTGTGTTTTGTATATATTTTTATACAAATAGGCGTTATTATATGGGCATTTTGCATCTTTATTTTCATACATATTTACATTATTTTATTGATATTCTGTTTATTTATTTTCATACGATTTAACATTATTCTGTGTGTATTATGTATATATTTTTT
Source organism: Eriocheir sinensis (assembly GCF_024679095.1). NCBI lineage: Eukaryota > Metazoa > Arthropoda > Malacostraca > Decapoda > Varunidae > Eriocheir > Eriocheir sinensis. The sequence continues at coordinate 226,038 of NW_026111785.1, read as the reverse complement.
ATACATATTTACATTATTTAATGTTTATTTTGTATATATATATTTTATCCAAGTTTTCGTTATTTTATATGTATTTGTTTATATATTTTCATACAAATTTATATTATTTTATGTGTATTTTGTATATGTATCTCAATACAAATTTAACTAATTTTATGTGTATTTTGGATATCTATTTTCAAACAAATTTAAATTATTACTGTGTATTTTTGTATATAATTTTATATAAATTTTTGTTATTTTATTTGTATTTTGTATATATATTTTCCTACAAATATACATTCTTTTATTGGAATTTTGTTTATTTATTTTGATACGAATTTTCAAGATTTTATGTGTATTTTGTATATACATTTTTCTACGTATTTAAATTATTTTGGTATATTTTGTATATACATTTTCATAAAAATTTATGTTATTTTATTGTGTGTATTCGTATATATTTTGATACAAATCTTATACTAATTCAGGTTATTTTATGTGTATTTATATATATATTTTCATACAAATTTATATTATTTTATGTCCATTTTTACATATATTTCATTACGAATTTACCTTATTTTATGTTTATTTTGTATATTTATTTCATTCAATTTTAAATTATTTATATGTGTATTTGTAAAAAAATTTTGATACAAATTTACTTTATTTTATGTATTTTATATATATATTTCAATTCAAATTTAGCTTTTTTTGTGTGTATTTTGTATATCTATTTTCATACAAATTTAATTACTTCTGTGTATTTTTGTATATAGTTTTATATAAATTTACGTTATTTTATGTGTATTTTGTATATTTATATTAATACAAATACAATTTTTTTTTATTTGTATTTTGTTTATTTATTTTGATACGAATTTACATTATTTTAAGTTTATTTTGTATGCATTTTTTTTATACGTATTTACGTCATTTTTTGTGTATTTTGTATATATATTTTTATAGAAATCTACATTATTTTATGTGTATTCGTATATATATTTTGAAACAATTTTACATTGTTTTATATGTATTTTGCATATCTTTTTCAATACAAATTTACCTTATTGTATGTGTATTTTGTCTATTTATTTTAATACAAATTTAGTTTTTTTATGTGTATATTTGTATATAAATTTTTATAAAAAAAGGCGTTATTACTGGGTATTTTGCTTCTTTATTTTCATACAAATTTACATTATTTTATTAATATTCTGTGTACTTATTTTTATACGATTTTACATTATTCTGTTTGTGTTTTGTATATATTTTTCTATATATATTTACATTATTTAATTTGTATTTTGTATATATATTTTATACAAATTTACGTTATTTTAAGTGTATTTGTTTATGTATTTTTATTCAAATTTACATTATATTATGTGAATTTTGTATATGTATTTCAATACAAAGTTAGCTAATTTTATGTGTATTTTGTATATTTATATTCATACAAATTTTAATTATTTTTGTGTATTTTTTATATATTTTTATATAATTTTAGGTTATTTTATGTGTATTTTGTATAGATATTTTCATACAAATACACATTCTTTTATTGATATTTTGTTTATTTATTTTGAAGCGAATTTACATTATTTAATGTGTATTTTGTATATATATTTTAATAAGTATTTACATCATTTCAAATGTATTTTGTATATATATTTCTATAGAAATCTACGTTATTATATATGTATTCGTATAAATATTTTGAAACAATTTAAACTGTTTTATGAGTATTTTGCATATTTTTTCATTGCAAATTTACCTTATTGTATCTGCATTATGTATATTAATTTTAATACAAATTTAATTATTCTATGTGTATTTTAGTATATGTATTTTTAAAAAAATATGATTTATTTTATGGATATTTTGCATCTTTATTTTCATACAAATATATATTATTTTATTTTATATTCTGTGTATATATTTTGGTGCGATTTTTCTTTATTTTATGTGTATTTTGTTTATATATTTTAAACAATTGTACGTTATTTCATGTGTATTTGTTTTCATTTCATACAAATTTACATTATTTTTTGTGTATTTTGTACATGTATTTAAATACAAATTTAACTAATTATATATGTATTTTGTATATCTAATTTCTTACAAATTAAAATTATTTTTGTGTTTTTTTTATTTTGTATATGTTTTTATACAAATTTTCGTTATTTTATGTATATATATATATATATATATATATATATATATATATATATATATATATATATATATATATATATATATATATATATATATATATATATATATATATATATATATATATATATATATATATATATATATATATATATATATATATATATATATATATATATATATATATATATATATATATATAATTTTTTACATAATTTTATATGTATTTTGTATGTATATTTTCATAGAAATTTACTCTATTTTATGTGTATTCGTATATATATTCTGATACAAAGTTACATTATTTATGTGTATTTTACATATATATTTCAATACAAATATATTTTATTGTATGTGCATTTTGAATATTTATTTTAATACAAATTAAACTATTTTAGGTGTGTTTTGGTATATATATTTTTATGCAAATATGCATATATGGGTATTTTTTCGTCTTTATTTTCATACAAATTTACATTATTTTTTTTATATTCTGTTTATTTATTTTGATACGATTTAACATTATTCTATGTGTATTTTGTATATATTTTTTTATACATATTTACATTATTTAATGTTTATTTTGTATATATATTTTATCCAAATTTAAGTTATTTTATGTGTATTTGTTTATATATTTTTATACAAATTTACATTATTCTATGTGTATTTTGTATATGTATTTCAATACAAATTTGAGTAATTTTATGTGTATTCTGCATTTATATTTTCAAACAAATTTAAATTATTTTTTGTGGTTTTTGTGTATATATTTTTATACAAATTTTAGTTATTTTATTTGTATTTTGTATATATATTTTCCTACAAATATATATTCTTTTTTAGGAATTTTGTGTATTTATTTTGTTACGAATTTACATTATTTTATGCGTATTTTGTATATATATATATATATATATATATATATATATATATATATATATATATATATATATATATATATATATATATATATATATATATATATATATATATATATATATATTTCTACGTATTTAAATTATTTTATGTGTATTTTATATATACACTTTCATAAAAATTTACGTTATTTTATTGTGTGTATACGTATATATTTTGATACAAATTTTATACAAATTCATGTTATTTTATGTGTATTTGTATATATATTTTCATACAAATTTATATTATTTAATGTGTAATTTTACATATATTTCATTACAAATTTACCTTATTTTATGTTTATTTTGTATATTTATTTCATTCAATTTTAAATTATTTCATGTGTATATTTGTATTTATATTTAGGTTATTTTATATGTGTTTTCTATATATATTTTCATACAAAATTACATTATTTTATTGGTATTTTCTTAATTTAACTCGATACGAATTTAGATTATTTCATAGGTATTTTGTATACATATGTTTATACTCATTTACATTATGTGTTGTGTGTTTTGAATATATTTTTTAATGCAAATTTATTTTATGTGCATTTTTGTACATATATTTTTATAGAAATTTGCGTTATTTTATGTGTATTTTGTATATGTTTTCTCATAAAAATATACATTATTTTATTGGTATTTTGTTTATTTATTTTGATACGAATTACATCATTATATGTGTATTTTGTACATATTTTTTTATACGTACTTACATTATTTAATGTGTATTTTGTTTATATATTTTTATATAAAATTTACGTAATTATATGTGTATTTGTAAAAATATTTTGATACAAATTTACTTTATTTTATGTATTTTGTACATATATTTCAATTCAAATTAAGCTTATTTTGTGTGTATTTTATATATCTATTTTCATACAAATTTAATTACTTCTGTGTATTTTTGTATATAGTTTTATATAAATTAACGTTATTTTATGTGCATTTTGTATATTTATATTTTTTACAAATACTCATTCTTTTATTGGTATTTTGTTTATTTATATTTATACGAATTTACATTATTTTATGTGTATTTTGTATACATTTTTTATACGTATTTATTTAATTTTATGTGTATTTTGTATATGTATTTTTATAGAAATCTACGTTATTTTATGTGTATTCGTATATATATTTTGAATCAAATTTACATTATTTTATATGTATTTTGCATATCTATTTCAATACAAATTTACCTTATTGTATGTGCATTTTGTATATTTATTTTAATACAAATTAAAATATTTTATGTGTATTTTGGTATCTATAATTTAAAAAAAAATGCGTTATTTTATAGGTATTTTGCATCTTAATTTTCATACAAATTTACATTATTTTATTAATATTCTGTGTATATATTTTGATACGATTTTATATTATTCTATTTGTTTTTTTTATACATATTTACATTATTTAATGTGTGTTTTGAAAATATATTTCATACAAATTTACGTTATTTTATGTGTATTTGTTTATATATTTTCATTCAAATTTACATTATTGCATGTGTATTTTGTATATGTATTTCAATACAAATTTACATAATTTTATGTGTATTTTGTATATTTCTTTTCATACAAATTTTAATTATTTTTGTGTATTTTTGTATATAGTTTTATACAAATTTATATTATTTTATGTATGCATTTACATTATTTAATGTGTGTTTTGTATATATATTTTTATGGAAATTTACTTTATTTTTACGTGCATTTTGTACATATATTTTTATAGAAATTTGCGTTATTTTATATGTATTTGTATATGTTTTCTTATACAAATTTACATTATTTTATTGCTATTTTGTTTATTTAGTTTCATACGAATTACATGAATATATGTGTATTTTTTACATATATTTTATGCGTATTTACATTACTTAATGTGTATTTTGTTTATATATCTTTAAACAAATTTACGTTATTATATGTATTTTTATAAATATTTTGATACAAATTTTCATTATTTTATGTATTTTGTATATACATTTTAATTCAAATTTTGCTTATTTTATCTGTATTTTGTATATCTATTTTCATACGAATTTAATTAATTCTGTGTATTTTTTTATATAGTTTTATACAAATTTACGATATTTTATGATGTATTTTGTATATTTATTTTTATACAAATACACATTCTTTTATAGGTATTTTGTTTATTTATTTTCATACGAATTTACTTTATTTTATGTGTATTTTGTATATATATTTTATAGAAATCTACTTTATTTTATGTGTATTCTTATATATATTTTGAAACAAATTTACATTTTTTTATATTTATTTTGCATATCTATTTCAATACAAATTTACCTTATTGTAAGTGCATCTTGTATATTTATTGTAATACAAATTTAAATATTTTATGTGTATTTTGGTATATATATTTTTATAAAAAAAAGCGTTATTTAATGGGTATTTTGCATCATAATATAAACAGGATATAAATAAAATTATTTAAATTTGTATGAAAATAAAGATGCAAAATACCCATATAATAACGCACATTTGTATAAAAATATATATACAAAAATATATATAAAATAATTAAATTTGTATTAAAATAAATATACAAAATGTAAATACAATAAAGTAAATTTGTATTGAAATAGATATGCAAAATGCACCTCAATAACGTAAATTTGTATTAAAATATATATACGAATACTCATAAAATAGAGTAAATTTCTATGAAAATATACATACAAAATACATATAAAATGATGTAAATAAGTATAAAAATATATATTCCAAATATACTTCAAATAATGTAAATTCGTATCAAAATAAATAAACAAAATTCCGAAAAAAAGCGTATATATGTAGGAAAATAAATATATAAAATATACATAAAGTAACGAAAATTTATATATAAACATATACAAAAATACAATGTAAATTTGTTTCAAAATATATATATATATATATATATATATATAAATATATATATATATATATATATATATATATATATATATATATATATATATATATATATATAAATATATATATATATATATATATATATATATATATATATATATATATATATATATATATATATATATATATATATATATATACAAAATACACATTAAATAATGTAAGTTCGGGTCAAAATAAATAAACAAAATATCAATAAAAGAATGTGTATTTTTATAAAGATAAATATACAAAATACACATAAAATAACCTAAATTTTAATAAAACTATATTAAAAAAAAAAATTAAAATTTGTATGAAAATAAATATACAAAATACACATAAAATTAGGTATATTTGTATTGAAATACATATAAAAAATACACGTAAAATAATAATTATATTTGAATGAAAATATATAAACAAATACACCTAAAATAACGTAAATTTTTATAAAATATATATACAAAATACACATTAAATAATGTAAATATGTACTCAAAAATATATACAAAACACAAATAAAATAATGTAAAATCGTATCACAATAAATACAAAGAATATAAATAAAATAATATAAATTTGTATGAAAATTAAGATGCAAAATACCCATAAAATAGCGCATTTTTTAAAAATATATATACCAAAACACACAATACAAATTTACCTTATTGTATGTGCATTTTGTATATCTATTTAAATACAAATTTAATTACTTGTGTGTATTTTTGGATATAGTTTTATATAAATTTACGTTATTTTATGTGGTTTTTGTTTAATTATATTTATACAAATACACATTCTTTTAATGGTATTTTGTTTATTTATTTTGATACGAATTTACATTATTTTATGTGTATTTTGTATACATTTTTTTATACGTTTTTACGTAATTTTATGTGTATTTTGTACATATATTTTTTTAGAAATCTACGTTATTTTATGTGTATTCGTATATATATTTTGAAACAAATTTACATTATTTTATATGTATTTTGCATATCTATTTTAATACAAATTTACCTTATTGTATGTGCTTTTTGTTTATTTATTTTAATAAAAATTCAAATATTTTGTGTATTTTCTTATATATATTTTTATAAAAAAATCCGTTATTTTATGGGTATTTTGCATCTTAATTTTCATACAAATTTATATTATTTTATTATTATTCTGTGTATTTATTTTGATACGATATTTATATATATATATATATATATATATATATATATATATATATATATATATATATATATATATATATATATATATATATATATATATATATATATATATATATATATATATATATATATATATTTATTGTGTATTTTGTATATATATTTTATACAAATTTTCGTTATTTTAAGTGTATTTGTTTATACATTTTTCATTCAAATTTAATTATTATTTTATGTGTATTTTGTATATGTCTTTAGATGCAAATTTACCTAATTTTATATGTATTTTGTATATTTATTTTCATTTCAATTTAAATTATTTTTGGTGTATTTTTGTATATAGTTTTATACAAATTTAGGTTATATTATATGTATTTTATATATCTAATTTCATACAAATACACATTCTTTTATTGATATTTTGTTTATTTATTTTAACATGAATTTACATTATTTAATGTGTATTTTGTATATATATTTTTATACGTATTTACGTCATTTCATGTGTATTTTGTATATATATTTCTATAGAAATCTACGTTATCTTATGTGTATTCGTATTTTGCTTATTTTATCTGTATTTTGTATATCTATTTTCATACGAATTTAATTAGTTCTGTGTATTTTTTATATAGTTTTATACAAATTTACATTATTTTATGATGTATTTTGTATATTTATTTTTATACAAATTCACATTCTTTTATAGGTATTTTGTTTATTTATTTTGATACGAATTTACATTATTTTATGTGTATTTTATATACATTTTCTTATGTGTATTTACTTCGATTTGTAATAAATTAAATGTACAAAATACACATAAAATAATGTAAATTTATATGAAAATATATATACAAATACACATAAAATACCATGAATTTGTTAGAAATATATATTCAAAATAAATATTAAATAATGTAAAAGCGTATAAATATATAAATACAAAGTACATATAAAATGAAAATTAAGATGTAAAATACCTATAAAATAACGTATTTTTTATAAAATGATTGATACCAAAATACACATAAAATATTTGAACTTGTATGAAAATAAATATACAAAATGCACATACAATAACGTAAATTTAAATTGAAATAGATATGCAAAATACATTTAAAATAATGTAAATTTGTTTCAAAATATATATACGAATACACATAAAATAACGTAGATTTCTATAAAAATACATATACAAAATACACATAAAATTAAGTAAATACGTATAAAAAAATGTATACAAAATACACATAAAATAATGTAAATTCGTATAAATGTAAATAAACAATATACCAATAAAAGAATGTGTATTTGTATAGATATAAATATACAAAATGCACATAAAATAGCGTAAATTTATATAAAACTATATACATAAAATAACGCAAATTTCTATAAAAATATATGTACAAAAATTAACATTAAATAAATTTGCATAAAAATATATATACAAAACACACATTAGATAATGTAAATGAATATAAAAATATGTATACAAAATACCTATGAAATAATCTAAATTCGTATCGAATTAAATTAAGAAATACCAATAAAATAATGTAATTTTGGATGAAAATATATATACAAAATACACATAAAATAACCTAAATACAAATACAAATATACACATAAAATAATTTAAAATTTAATGAAATAAATATACAAAATAAACATAAAATAAGGTAAATTTGTAATGAAATATATGAAAAAATACACATAAAATAATATAAATTTGTATGAAAATATATATACAAATACACATTAAATAAAATGAATTTGTATAAAATTTGTGTCAAAATATATACTTATACACACAATAAAATAACGTATTTTTTTATGAAAATGTATATACAAAATACACATAAAATAATTTAAATACGTAGAAAAAAATATATACAAAAAACACATAAAATAATGTAAATATGTATGAAAAAATATAAACAAATACACATAAAATAATGTAAATTTTATAAAATATATATACAAAATGAATATTAAATAATGTAAATATATTTATAAAAAATATATATACAAAAAACACATAGAATAATGTTAAATCGTATCAAAATAAATAAAGAGAATATCAATAAAATAATGTAAATTTGTATGAAAATAAAGATGCAAAATATCATTATAATAACGCATATTTGCATAAAAATATATATACAAAAATACATATAAAATAATTAAATTTGTATTAAAATAAATATACAAAATGCACGTACAATAAAATTTTTTTTTATTGAAATAGATATGCAAAATACACATTAATAATGTAAATTTGTATCAAAATATATATACGAATACTCATAAAATAGAGTAAATATCTATGAAAATATACATACAAAATAGATATACAAAATAAACATATAACTAGTTAAATTTGTATTTAAATACATGTACAAAAAACACATAAAATAATGTAGATTTGTATGAAATGAAAACAAATACATTTTATATAAAATATATATACAAAATACACATAGAATAATGTAAAATCATATCAAAATAAATACACAGAATATCAATAAAATAATGTAAATTTGTATGAAAATAAAGATGCAAAATACCCATAAAATAAAGCATATTTCTATAAAAATACATATACAAAAATACACATAGATTAATCAAATCTGTATTAAAATTAATATACAAAATGCACACACAATAAGGTAAATTTGTATTGAAAAAATATTCAAAATACACATAAAACAATGTAAATTTGTTTCAAAATATACGAATACACATAAAATAACGCAGATTTCTATAGAAATATATATACAAAATACACTTGAAATAATGTAAATACGTATAAAAATATATATACAAAATACACATTAAATAATGTTAATTCGTGTCAAAATAAATAAACAAAATATTATGAAAAGAAAGTGTATTTGTATGAAAATAGATATACAAAATACACATAAAATAACCTAAATTTGTATAAAACTATAAACAAGAATACACAAAAATAAATTAAACTTGTATGAAAATAAATATACAAAAAACACATAAAATTAGGTAAATTTGTATTGAAATGCATATACAAAATACACATAAAATAATGTAAATTTGAATGAAAATATGTAAACATATAGACTTAAAATAATGTAAATTTGTATCAAATATATATACAAAAAACACATTAAATAATGTAAATATGTATAAAAAAAATATACAAAACACAAATAAAATAATGTAAAATCGTATAAAAATAAATACAGAAAATATTAATAAAATAATGTAAATTTGTATGAAAATTAAGATGCAAAATACCCATAAAATAACGCATTTTTTTAAAATATATATACGAAAAAACATAAAATATTTGATTTTGTATTAAAATAAATAGATATACAAAATACACATAAAATAAGCTAAATTTGAATTGAAATATATATACAAAATACATAAATTAATGTAAATTTGTATCAAAATAATTATACAAATACACATATAATAACGTAAATACACATTAAATAATGTAAATACGTATAAAAAAATGTACAAAATACACAAATAATCATGTAATTCGTATCAAAATAAATAGACAAAATACCAATAAAATAATGTAAATTTCTATGAGAAAACATATACAAAATACACATAAATAACGCAAATATCAATAAAAATATATATAATATAATTTATTTTTATAACATATTTAAAATATTTAATGTATATTTTGTATATATATTTTATCCAAATTTACGTTATTTTATATGTATTTGTTTATATATTTTCATACAAATTTACATTATTTTATGTGAGTTTTGTATATGTATTTCAATACAAATTTGCCTAACTTTATGTGTATTTTGCATATCTATTTTCAAAAAAAAAAAAAATTATTTTTGTATTTTTTTGTATACATTTTTATACAAATTTTAGTTATTTTATTTGTTTTTTGTATATATATTTTCCTACAAATATACATTTTTTTTTTGGAATTTTGTGCATTTAATTTTTTACGAATTTACATTATTTTATGTGTATTTTGTATATATATTTTTCTACGTATTTAAATTATTTTATGTGTATTTTATATATACATTTTCATAAAAATTTACGTTATTTTATTGTGTGTATTCGTATATATTTTGAAACAAATTTTATACAAATTCATGTTATTTTATGTGTATTTGTATATATATTTTCATACAATTTTATATTATTTTATGTGTATTCTTACATATATTTTATTACAAATTTACCTTATTTTATGTTTATTTTGTATATTTATTTCATTCAATATTAAATTATTTAATGGGTATATTTGTATTTGTATTTAGGTTATTTTATGTGTGTTTTCTATATATATTTTCATCCAAAATTACATTATTTTATTGTTATTTTCTTAATTTAACTCGATACGAATTTAGATTATATCATAGGTATTTTGTTTACATATTTTTATACTCATTTACATTATATAATGTGTGTTTTGTATACTTTTTTTATGGAAACTAATTTTATGTGCATTTTTGTACATATATTTTTATAGAAACTTAAAACGTTATTTTATGTTTATTTTGTATATGTTTTCTCATACAAATTTACATTATTTAATTAGTTTTTTGTTTATTTATTTTGATACGAATGACTTGATTATTTGTGTATTTTGTAAATATTTTTTTATACGTATTTACATTACTTAATGTGTATTTTGTTTATATATTTTTTTTACAAATTTACATTATTATATGTGTATTTGTTAAAAATATTTTGAAACGAATTTACTTTATTTTTTGTATTTTGTATATATATTTCAATTCAAATTTAGCTTATTTTGTGTGTATTTTGTATATCTATTTTCATACAAATTTTATTACTTCTGTGTATTTTTGTATATAGTTTTATACAAATTTACGTTATTTTATGTGCATTTTGTATATTTATATTTATTCAAATACACAGTCTCTTATTGGTATTTTCTTTATTTATATTTATACGAATTTAAATTATTTTATGTGTATTTTGTATACATTTTTGATTCGTATTAACTTAATTTTATTTGTATTTTGAATATATATATTTATAGAAATCTACGTTATTTTATGTGTACTCGTATATATATTTTGAAACAAATTATATTTATTTTATATGTATTTTGCATATCTATTTCAATACAAATTTACCTTATTGTATTTGTATTTTGTATATTTATTTTTATACAAATTCAAATATTTTATGTGTATTTTGGTATATATAATTTTATAAAAAAATGCGTTATTTTATAGGTATTTTGCATCTTAGTTTTAATACAAATGTACATTATTTTATTAATATTCTGTGTATATATTTTGATACGATTTTATATTATACTATTTGTGCTTTGTATATATTTTTTTATACATATTTTCATTATTTAATGTGTATTTTTTATATATATTTTATACAAATTAACGTTATTTTAAGTGTATTTGTTTATATAATTTCATTTAAATTTACATTATTTTAAGTGTATTTTGTATATGTATTTAAATACAAATTTACCTAATTTTATGTGTATTTTGTATATTTATTTTCATACAAATTTAAACTATTTATGTGTTTTTTTGTATAAACATATAGAGTAAATTTCTATGATAATATATATTCAAAATACATATAAAATTATGTAAATAAGTATAAAAATATATATATCAAATACTCCTAAAAAAAATAAAATTCGTATCAAAATAAATAAACAAAATTCCGATAAAAGAACGTATATTTGTAGGAAAATAAATATACAAATTACACATAAAATTACGAAAATTTTAATAAAATGTATACAAAAAAAAAATTAATTTGTATGAAAATAGATATACAAAATACACATATAATTAGTTAAATTTGTATTTAAATACATGTACAAAATACACATAAAATAATGTAAATTTGTATGAAATGAAAACAAATTCACATAAAATAACGTACATTTGTATAAAGTAGATATACAAAATTTACATAGAATAATGTAAAATCGTATCCAAAAAATACACAGAATATCAATAAAATAATGTAATTTTGTATGAAAATAAAGATGCAAAATACCCATAAAATAAAGCATATTTTTTAAAAAATACATATATAAAAATACACATAGAATAATTAAATTTGTATTAAAATTAATATTCAAAATGCACGTACAATAAGGTAAATTTGTATAATAAAAAATATACAAAATACACATACAAGTGTAAATTTGTTTAAAAATCTATATACGAATACACATAAAATAACGTAGATTTCTATATAAATATATATACAAAATACACATGAAATGATGTAAATATAAAATATATATATATATATATATATATATATATATATATACATATATATATATATATATATATATATATATATATATATATATATATATATATATACAAAATACACATTAAATAATTTAAATTATCGTCAAAATAAATAAACAAAATATCAATAAAAGAATGTGTATTTGTATGAAAATAGATATACAAAGTACTCACAAAATAACCTAAGTTTGTATAAAACTATACACAAAAATACCCAAAAATAATTTTAATTTGTATGAAAATAAATATACAAAAAACACTTAAAATTAGGTAAATTTGTATTGAAATACATATACAAAATACACATAAAATAATGGAAATTTGAATGAAAATATATAAACATATACACTTAAAATAACGTAAATTTGTATCAAATATATATACAAAATACTAATTAAATAATGTAAATATGTATAAAAAAAATATATACAAAACACAAATAGTATAATGTACAATCGCATCAAAATAAATACACAGAATATTAATTAAATAATGTAAATTTGTATGAAAATAAAGATGCAAAATACCCATAAAATAACGCATTTTTTATAAAAATATATATACCAAAATACACATATAATATTAAAATTTGTATTAAAATAAATATAAAAAATGCAAATACTGTAGGGTAAATTTGTATTGAAATAGATATGCAAAACACATATAAAACAATGTAAATTTGTTTCAAAATATATATACGAATACACATAAAATAACGTTGATTTCTATAAAAATATATACAAAATACACATAAAATGAAGTAAATACATATAAAAAAAATGAATACAAAATACACTTAAAAATCATATCAAAATAAATAAACAAAATACCAGTAAAAGAATGTGTATTTGTATAAATATATATATACAAAATACACATAAAATATCGTAAATTTGTATAAAACTATATTCAAAAATACACAGAACAAATACACATTCTTTTATTGGTATTTTGTTTATTTATTTTGTTTCGAATTTATATTATTTTATGTGTATTTTGTTTACATTTTTTTATACGTATTTACCTAATTTTATGTGTATTTTGTATATATATTTTTATAGAAATCTACGCTATTTTATGTGTATTCGTATATAAATTTTAAAACAAATTTACATTGTTTTATATGTATTTTTGCATATCTCTTTCAATAGAAGTTTACCTTATTGTATGTGCATTTTGTATATTTATTTCAATACAAATTTAAATATTTTATGTGTATTTTGGTATATATATTTTTATAAGAAATGCGCTATTTGATGGGAATTTTGCATCTTTATTTTCATACAAATTTACATTATTTTATTAATATTCGGTGTCATTTATTTTGATACGATTTTACATTATTCTATTTGTTTTTTGTATATATATTTTTTATACATATTTACATTATTTAATGTTTATCTTGCATATATATTTCATACAAATTTATTATCTACTATTCATTTTCATACAAATCCACATTCTTTTCATGATCTTTTGTTTATTCATTTTGACGCGAATTTACATTAATTAATATGTATTTTATATATATATTTTTATACGTATTTACATAATTTCATGTGTATTTTGTATATATATTTCTATAGAAATCCACGTTATTTTATGTGTATTCGTATATATATTTAGAAACAAATTTACACTGTTTTATTTGTATTTAGCGTTTTTTTTTCAATACAAATTTACCTTATTGTATGTGTGCATCTTGCATATTAATTTTAATACAAATTTAATTATTCTATGTGTATTTTTGTATATGTATGTAAAAAAAAAATGCTTTATCTTATGGGTATTTTGCATCTTTATTTTCACACAAATTTAAATTATTTTATTGATATTCTGTGTACTTATTTTGATACGATTTTACTTTATTCTATGTATAACAAAAATAAATACAGAATACACAAAAATAGATATGCAAAATACATATAAACAATGTAAATTTGTTTCAAAATATATATACGAATACACATGAAATAAGGTAGATTTCTATAAAAATATATATAAAAATACACATAAAATTAAGTAAATACGTATAAAAAATGTACACAAAATACACATAAAATAATGTAAATTAGTATCAAAATAAATAAACAAAATACCAATAAAAGAATGTGTGTTTGTATAAATATATATATACAAAATACACATTATATAACATAAATTTGTTTAAAACTATACAAAATACACATGAAATGATGTAAATACGTATAAAAATATATATACAAAATACACATTAAATAATGTAAACTCGCGTCAAAATAAATAAACAAAATATCAATAAAACAATGTGTATTTGTTTGAAAATAGATATACAAAATACACATAAAATAACCTAAATTTGAATCAAACTATATACAAAAATACACAAAAATATTTTAAATTTGTATGAAAATAAATATACAAAATACACATAAAATTAGGTAAATTTGTATTGAAATACATACACAAAATACACATAAAATAATGTAAATTTGAATGAAAATACATAAACAAATACACTTAAAATAATGTAAATTTGTATAAAAAAATATGTACAAAACACAAATAGAATAATGTAAAATCGTATCAAAATAAATACATAAAATAC
Source organism: Eriocheir sinensis (assembly GCF_024679095.1). Taxonomy (NCBI): domain Eukaryota; kingdom Metazoa; phylum Arthropoda; class Malacostraca; order Decapoda; family Varunidae; genus Eriocheir; species Eriocheir sinensis. Next base: position 209,943 of record NW_026111785.1, on the reverse strand, counting down.
TAATAAAATAATGTAAATTTGTATGAAAATAAAGAAGCAAAATACCCATAAAATAACGCATTTTTTGATTTATAAAAATATATATACCAAAATACACATCAAAAAATTAAATTTGTATTAAAATAAATATACAAAAAACACATACAATAAGGTAAATTTGTATTGAAATAGATATGCAAAATACATATAAAACAAAGTAAATTTTTTCAAAATATTTATACGAATACACATAAAATAACGTAGATTTCTATAAAAATATATATACAAAATACAAATAAAATGAAGTAAATACGTATAAAAAATGTATATATAATACACATAAAATAATGTAAATTCGTATCAAAATAAATAAACAAAATACCAATAAAAGAATGTGTATTTGTATAAATATAAATATACAAAATACACATAAAATAACGTAAATTTATATAAAACTATATACAAAAATACACAGAAGTAATTAAATTTGTATGAAAATATATACAAAATACACACAAAATAAGCTAAATATGAATTGAAATATATATACAAAATACATGAAATAAAGTAAATTTGTATCAAAATATTTATACAAATACACATATAATAACGTAAATTTGTATGAAAATATATAAACAAAATACTCATTATATAATGTAAATACGTATAAAAAAATATGTACAAAATACCCATATAATCATGTAATTAGTATCAAAATAAATATACAAAATACCAATAAAATAATATAAATTTGTATGAGTAAACGTGTATGTTACATATTTTTTCAATACAAATTTACCTTATTATATATGCATTTTGTATATTAATTTTGATACAAATTTAATTATTCGATGTGTATTTTTGTATCTGTATTTTTATAAACATATGCTTTATTTTTTGGGTATTTTGCATCTTATTTTCATACAAATTTACATTATTTTATTGATATTCTGTTCATTCATTTTGAAACGTATTGACATTATTCTATGTGTATTTTGTATATATTTTTCATACAAATTTGCGTTATTTTATGTGTATTTGTTTATATATTTTGACACAAATTTACAATATTTTATGGGTATTTTGTATATACATTTCAAAAGAAATTTACCTAGTTTTATGTGTATTTTGTATATCTATTTTCATACAAACTCAAATTATTTCTATGTATTTTTGTATATATTTTAATACAAATTTTAGTTATTTTTTGTGTATTTCGTAATTTTATTTTCATTCAAATATTTATCATTTTATTGGTGTTTTGTTGATTTACATTGATACGAATTTACATTATTTTATATGTACTTTGTATATATATTTTTATACGCTTTTACATTATTTAATATTTAATTTGAATAAATATTTTTATACAAATTCATGGTATTTTATGTGTATTTGTATATATATTTTCATATGAATTTACATTATTTTATGTGTATTTTGTACATATTTTTTAACAAATCTACCTTATTTTATGTTTATTTTGTATGTGTATTTTGTATATTTATATTTATCGAAATACACATTCTTTTATTGGTATTTTGTTTATTTATTTTAATTCGAATTTACATTATTTTATGTGTATTTTGTATACATTTTTTTATACGTATTTACTTAGTTTTATGTGTATTTTGTATATATATTTTCATAGAAATCTACGTTTTTTTATTTGTATTCGCATATATATTTTGAAACAAATTTACAATGTTTTATATGTATTTTTGCATATCTCTTTCAATACAAATTTACCTTATTGTATGTGCATTTTGTATATTTATTTCAATGCATATTTAAATATTTTATGTGTATTTTGGTATATATATTTTTATAAGATTACGAAAATTTGAATAAAAATATATACAAAAAAACAAAAAAATAAATTTCAGTTTGTATGAAAATAGATATAAAAAATACACATATAATTAGATAAATTTGTATTTAAATACATGTACAAAATACACATAAAATAATGTAAATTTGTATGAAATGAAAACAAATTCACATAAAATAACGTACATTTGTATAAAATTGATATACAAAATAATTTTAGGTGTATTTTGTATATTTATTTTCATACAAATTTAAATTATTTTTGTGTATTTTTGTATATAGTTTTATACAAACTTAGGTTATTTTATGAGTATTTTGTATATCTATTTTCATACAAATACACATTCTTTTATTGATATTTTGTTTATTTATTTTGACACGAATTTAAATTATTTAATGTATATTTTGTATATATATTTTTATACGTATTTACATCATTTCATGTGTATTTTGTATATATATTTCTATAGAAATCTACGTTATATTATGTGTATTCGTATATAGATTTTTAAACAAATTTACACTTTTATGTGTATTTTGCATATTTTTTCAATACAAATTTACCTTACTGTATATACATTTTGTATATTAATTTTAATACAAATTTAATTATTCTATGTGTATTTTTGTATATGTATTTTTATAAAAATATGCTTTATTTTATCGGTATTTTGTATCATTATTTTCATACAAATTTACGTTATTTTATTGATATTCTGCTCATTCATTTTGATGCGATTTGACATTATTCTACGTGTATTTTGTATATATTTTTCATACAAATCTACGTTATTTTATATGTATTTGTTTATATATTTTGACACAAATTTACAATATTTTATGGGTATTTTGTATATATATTTCAAAAGAAATTTACCTAGTTTTATATGTATTTTGAATACCTATTTTCATACAAACTCAAATTATTTCTATGTATTTTTGTATATATTTCAATACAAATTTTAGTTATGTTATGTGTGTTTTGTAAATCTATTTTCATTCATATATATATTATTTTATTGGTATTTTGTTGATTTATATTGATACGAACTTACATTATTTTATATGTACTTTTTATATATATTTTTATACGCATTTATATTATTTAATATTTATTTTGAATATATAATTTTATACAAATTCATGGTATTTTATGTGTATTTGTATATATATTTTCATATAAATTTACATTATTATATGTGTATTTTGTACATATATTTCATTACAAATCTACCTTATTTTATGTTTATTTTGTATGTGTATTTTGTACATTTATATTTATACAAATACACATTCTTTTATTGGTATTTTGTTTATTTATTTTGTTTCGAATTTATATTATTTTATGTGTATTTTGGTATATATATTTTTATAAGAAGTGCGCTATTTTATGGGAATTTTGCATCTTTATTTTCATACAAATTAATATTATTTTATTATTATTCGCTGTATTTATTTTGATACGATGTTACATTATTCTATTTGTTTTTTGTATATACTTTTTTATACATATTTACATTATTTAATGTGTATCTTGCATATATATTTTATACAAATTTATTATCTATTATCTATTTTCATACAAATAGACATTCTTTTCATGATATTTTGTTTATTTATTTTGACACGAATTTACATTATTTGATATGTATTTTGTATATATATTTTTATACGTATTTATATAATTTCATATGTATTTTGTATATATATTTCTATAGAAATCTACTTTATTTTATGTGTATTCGTATATATATTTTAAAACAAATGTACATTGTTTTATATATATTTTTGAATATCTCTTTCAATACAAATTCACCTTACTGTATATGCATTTTGTATATTTATTTCAATACAAATTTAAATATTTTATGTGTATTTTGGTAAACATATTTTTATAAAAAATGCGATAATTTTTGGGAATTTTGCATCTTTATTTTCATACAAATTTACATATTCTGTGTATTTATTTTGATACGATTTTACATTATTCTATTTGTTTTTTGTATATATTTTTTTATACACATTTACATTATTTAATGTGTATCTTGCATATATATTTTATACAAATTTACGTTATTTTAAGTGTATTTGTTTATATATTTTCATTCAAATTTATATTAATTGATGTGTATTTTGTATATGTATTTCAATACAAATTTACCTAATTTTATTTGCATTTTGTATATTTCTTTTAAACAAATTTAAATTATTTTTTGTGTATTTTTGTATATAGTTTTATACAAATTTAGGTTATTTTATGTACGCATTTACATTATTTAGTGTGTGTTTTGTATATATATTTTTATGCAAATTTACTTTATTGTATGTGCATTTTGTACATATATTTTTATAGGAATTTGCGTTATTTGTATATGTTTTCTCATACAAATTTACATTATTTTATTGCTATTTTGTTTCTTTATTTTGATACGAATTATATGATTATATGTGTATTTTGTACATATTTTTCATACGTATTTACTTTACTTAATGTGTATTTTGCTTATATATTTTTAAACAAATCTACGTTATTATATGTATTTGTATGAATATTTTGATACAGATTTACATTATTTTATGTATTTTGTATGTACATTTCAATTCTAATTTAGCTTATTTTAGCTGTATTTTTTATATATATTTTCATACAAATTTAATTACTTCTGTGTATTTTTGTATATAGTTTTATACAAATTTACGATATTTTTTGTGTATTTTGTATATTTATATTTATACAAATACACATTCTTTTACTGGTATTTTGTTTATTTATTTTGATACGATTTTTATGTGTATTTTGTATTCATTTTTTTTTATACGTATTTACTTCATTTTATGTGTATTTTGTATATATTTTTATAGAAATCTACGTTATTTTATGTGTATTCGTATATATATTTTGAAACAAATTTACATTGTTTTATATGTGTTTTTGAATATCTCTTTCAATACAAATATACCTTACCATATATACCAAAATACATATAAAAAATTAAATTTGTATTAAAAAAAATATATAAAAAACACATACAATAAGGTAAATTTGTATTGAAATAGATATGCAAAATACATATAAAACAATGTAAATTTGTTTCAAAATATATATACGAATACTCATAAAATAACGTAGATTTCTATAAAAATATTTATACAAAATACACATAAAATGAAGTAAATACGTATAAAAAAATATATACAAAATACACATAAAATAATGTAAATTCTCATCAAAATAAATATACAAAATGCCAATAAAAGAATGTGTATTTGTATAAATATAAATATACAAAATACACATAAAATAACGTAAATTTATATAAAACTATATACAAAAATACACAGAAGTATTTTAATATGTATGAAAATAGATATACAAAATAAGGTAAATTCGGTTCAAATTCAATATACAAAATTCAGATAAAAGAACGTATATTTGTAGAAAAAATAAATATACAAAATACACATAAAATAACGAAAATTTGTATGAAAATATATAAAAAAATAAACAAAAATAGTTTCTATTTGTACGAAAATAAATAAAATTAGGTTAATTTGTATTGAAATACATATACAAAATACACATAAAATAATGTTAATTTGAAAGAAAATATATAAACAAATACACATATAATAACGTAAATTTCTATGAAATATATGTACATAATACACATTAAATAATGTAAATATGTATAAAAAATATATATACAAAACACAAATAGAATAATGTAAAATCGTATCAAAATATATACACAGATATTAATAAACTAATGCAAATTTGTATGAAAATTAAGATGCAAAATACCTATAAAATAACGCATTTTTTATAAAATTATTGATACCAAAATACACATAAAATATTTCAATTTGTATTAAAATAAATATACAAAATGCACATACAATATGGTAAATTTGTATTGAAATAAATATGCAAAATACATATAAAATAATGTAAATTTGTTTCAAAATATATATACGAATACACATAAAATAACGTAGATTTCTATAAAAATACATATACAAAATACACATAAAATTAAGTAAATACGTATGAAAAAAAGTATACAAAATACTTATAAAATAATGTAAATTCGTATAAATGTAAATAAACAATATACCAATAAAAGAATGTGTATTTGTATAAATATAAATATACAAAATGCACATAAAATAACGTAAATTTATATAAAACTATATACATAAAATAACACAAATTTCTATAAAAATATATGTATAAAAAATGAACATTAGATAAATTTGCATAAAAATATATATACAAAACACACATTAGATAATGTAAATGAGTATAAAAATATGTATAGAAAATACCTTTGAAATAATCAAAATTCGTATCAAATTAAATTAAGAAAATACCAATAAAATAATGTAATTTTGTATGAAAATATATATACAAAATACACATAAAATAACCTAAATACAAATACAAATATACACATAAAATATTGTATTTTGTATATACATTTCAATTCAAATTTAGCTTATTTTATCTGTATTTTGTATATCTATTTTATTACGAATTTAATTACTTTTGTGTATTTTTGTATATAGTTTTATACAAATTTACGTTATTTTATGTGTATTTTGTATATTTATATTTATACATATACACATTCTTTTATTGGTATTTTGTTTATTTATTTTGATACGAATTTACATTATTTTATGTGTATTTTGTATACATTTTCTTATACGTATTTACTTCATTTTATATGTATTTTGTATATATATTTTTATACAAATCTACGTTATTTTATGTGTATTTATATATATATTTTGAAACAAATTTACATTGTTTTATATGTATTTTGCATATCTATTTCAATATAGATTTACCTTATTGTATTTGTATTTTGTATATTTATTTTAATACAAATTAATTTTTTCATGTGTATTTTGGTATATATATTTTTATAAAAAAATGTGTTATTTAATGGGTATTTTGCATATTTATTTTCATACAAATTTACATTGTTTTATTATTATTCTGTGTATTTATTTTGATACGATTTTACATTATTCTATTTGTGTTTTGTATATATTTGTTTATATATATTTACATTATTTAATGTGTATTTTGTATATTTTAAAACAAATTTACGTTATTTTATGCGCATCTTTTAAAATATTTTGATACAAATTTACATTATTTTATGTATTTTGTATATATATTTCAATACAAATTTAGTTTATTTTATGTATATTTTGAATATCTATTTTCATTCGTATCAAAAAAAAAAATAGCAATAAAATAATGGAAATTTGTATGAGAAAACATATACAAATACACATAAAATAACGCAAATTTAAAAAAAAATATATGTACAAAAATGCACATAAAATAAAGTAAATTTGCATAAAAATATATATACAAAACACACATTAAATAATTTAAATGCGTACATAAAATAACCTAAATTTGTTTTAAACTATATGCAAAAATACACAAAAATATTTTAATTTGTATGAAAAGAAATATACAAAATACATATAAAATTAGGTAAATTTGTATTGAAGTACATATACAAAATACACATAGAATAATGTAAATTTGAATGAAAATATATAAAGAAATACACTTAAAATAACGTAAATTTGTATAAAATATATATGCAAGATACACATTAAATAATGTAAATGTGTATAAAAAAATATATACAAAAAATAAATAGAATAATGTAAAATCCTATCAATATAAATACACAGAATATTAATAAAATAATGTAAATTTGTATGAAAAGAAAGATCCAAAATTCCCATAAAATAGCGCATTTTTTGTAAAAATATATATACCAAAATACACATAAAATATTTAAATTTGTATTGAAATAAATATACAAAATGCATATACAGTAAGGTAAATATGTATTGAAAGAGATATTCAAAAATACATATAAAACAAAGTTAATTTGTTTCAAAATATATATACGAATACACATAAAATAACGTAGATTTCTATAGAAATATATATAAAAAATACACATGAAATTATGTAAATCTTATAAAAATATATATACAAAATACATATCTTGGTAAATTCGTTTCAAAATAAATAAACAAAATATCGTGAAAAGAATGTGTATTTGTATGAAAATAAATAATAGATAATAAATTTGTATGAAATATATATGCAAGATACACATTAAATAATGTAAATATGTATAAAAAATATATATATAAAAAAACAAATAGAATAATGTGAAATCGTATCAAAATAAATACACCGAATATTAATAAAATAATGTAAATTTGTATGAAAATAAAGATGCAAAATTCCAATCAAATAGCGCATTTCTTATAAAAATATATATACCAAAATACACATAAAATATTTAAATTTGTAGTGAAATAAATATACAAAATGCACATACAATAAGGTAAACTTGTATTGAAAGAGATATGCAAAAATACATATAAAACAATGTAAATTTGTTTAAAAATACGAATGCACATAAAAAAACGTAGATTTCTATATAAATATATATACATAATACACATAAAATTAAGTAAATACGTATAAAAATAGATATACAAAATACACATAGAATAATGTAAAATTGTTTAAAAAAAATAAACAATATAATTAAAATAATGTAAATTTGTATGAAAATAAAAATGCAAAATACCCATAAAATAAAGCATATTTTTATAAAAATACATATACAAAAATACACAGCATAATTAAATTTGTATTAAAATTAATATAGAAAATGCATATACAATAAGGTAAATTTGTATTGAAAAAATATGCAAAATACACATAAAACAGTGTAAATTTATTTCAAAAACTATATACGAATACTCATAAATCAACGTAGATTTCTATAGAAATATATATACAAAATACATATCAAATGGTGTAAACACGTATATATATATATATATATATATATATATATATATATATATATATATATATATATATATATATATATATATATATATATATATATATATATATATATATATATATATATATATATATATATATATATATGTAAAATACACTTTAAATAATGTAAATTCGCGTCAAAATAAATAAACAAAATATCAATAAAAGAATGTGTATTTGTATGAAAATAGATATACAATATACACATAAAATCACCTAAATTTGTATAAAACTAATTTCAAAAATACACAAAAATAATTTTAATTTGTATGAAAATAAATATATAAAATACACATAAAATTAGGTAAATTTGTATTGAAATACATTTACAAAATACACATAAAATAATGTAAATTTGAATGAAAATATATAAACAAATACACTTAAAGTAACGTAAATTTGTATAAAATATATATAAAAAATACACATTAAATAATGTAAATATGTATAAAAAAATATATACAAAACACAAATAGAGTAATATAAAATCGTATCAAAATAAATACACAGAATATTAATAAAATAATGTAAATTTGTATGAAAATTAAGATGCAAAATACCCATAAAATAACTCTTTTTTTTTTTAAATATATATACCAAGACACACATAAAATATTTGAATATGTATTAAAATAAATATACAAAACGCACATACAATAAGGTAAATTTGTATTGAAATAGATATGCAAAATACATATAAAACCATGTAAATTTTTTTCAAAATATATATACGAATACACATAAAATAACGTAGATTTCTATGAAAATAAATATACAAAATACATATCAAATGAAGTAAATACGTATAAAAAAAGGTATAAAAAATACACATAAAATAATGTAAACTCGTATCAAAATAAATAAACAAAATACTAATAAAAGAATGTGTATTGTATAAATATAAATATACAAAATACAAATAAAGTAACGTAAATTTATATAAAACTATATGCAAAAATACACAAAAGTAATTAAATTTGTGTGAAAATAGATATACAAAATACATGTGTATTTTGTATATCTATTTTCATACAAATTGAAATTATTTATATATATTTTTTTATATATTTTCATACAAATTTTCGTTATTTTATGTGTATTTTGTATATATATTTTTTCTACAAATATACGTTCTTTTATCTGAATTTTTTTTTATTGAATTTGAAACGAATTTACCTTATTTTGTATATATATTTTCATACAAATTAAAATATTTCTGTGTATTTTTGTATATAGTTTTATATAAATTTACTTTTTATGTGTATTTTGTATATTTATATTTATACAAATACACATTCTTTTATTGGTTTTTGGTATATTTATTTTGATGCGAATTTACATTATTTTATGTATATTTTGTATACATTTTTTTATACGTATTTACTTCATTTTATGTGTATTTTGTATATATATTTTTATAGAAATCTTCGTTATTTTATGTGTATTCGTATATATATTTTGAAACAAATTTACATTGTTTTATATGTGTTTTGCATATCTATTTCAATACAAATTTACCTGATTCTATGTGTTTTTTATATATTTTTTTCAATACAAATTTAATTTTTTTATGTGTATTTTGGTATATATGGTAAGGTAAATTTGTATTGAAAGAGATATTCAAAAATAAATACAAAACAATGTAAATTTGTTTCAAAATATATATACGAATACACATAAAATAACGTAGATTTCTATAAAAATATATACAAAATAAACATAAAATGAAGTAAATACGTATAAAAAAATGAATACAAAATACACATATAAATCGTATCAAAATAAATAAACAAAATACCAGGAAAAGAATGTGTATTTGTATAATTATAAATATACAAAATACACAAAAAATATCGTAAATTTGTATAAAACTATATACAAAAATATACAGAAGTAATAAATTTGTATGAAAATATATATACAAAATACAGCTAAAATAAGCTAAATTTGAATTGAAATGTACATACAAAATACATAAAATAATGTAAATCTGTATCAAAATATTTATTCAAATACATATAATAACGTAGATTTGTTTAAAAAATATAAACAAAATACACATTAAGTAATGTAAATACATATAAAAAATATGTACAAAATACACATATATTCATGTAATTTGTATCAAAATAAAGAAACAAAATAGCAATAAAATAATGTAAATTTGTATGAGAAAACATATACAAATAACGCAAATTTCTATAAAAATATATGTACAAAAATGCACATAAAATAAAGTAAATTTGCATAGAAATATATATACAAAACACACCCTAAATAATGTAAATCCGTACATAAAAAAACCTAAATTTGTATAAAACTATATACAAAAATACACAAAAATAATTTAAATTTGTTTGAAAAGAAATATACAAAATACACATAAAATTAGGTAAATTTGTATTGAAATACATATACAAAATACACATCAAATAATGTAAATTTGAATGAAAAAATATAAACAAATACACTTAAAATAACGTAAATTTGTATAAAATATATATGCAAGATACACATTAAATAATGTAAATGTGTATAAAAATATATATACAAAAAACAAATAGAATAATGTAAAATCGTATCAAAATAAATACACAGAATACCAATAAAATAATGTAAATTTGTATGAAAATAAAGACGCAAAATTCCCAAAAATTTTCGCATTTTTAAAAAGATATATATTTACCAAAATACACATAAAATATTTAAATTTGTATTGAAATAAATATACAAAAGGCATATACAGTAAGGTAAATTTGTATTGAAAGAGATATTCAAAAATACATATAAAACAATGTAAATTTGTTTCAAAATATATATACGAATACACATAAAATAAAGTAGATTTCTATAGAAATATATATACAAAATACACATGAAATTATGTAAATACGTATAAAAATATATATACAAAATACATATCAAATAATGTAAATTCATGCCAAAATAAATAAACAAAATATCATGAAAAGAATGTGTATTTGTATGAAAATAGATAATAGATAATAAATTTGTATAAAATATATATGCAAGATACACATTAAATAATGTAAATATGTATAAAAAAGTATATACAAAAAACAAATAGAATAATGTAACATCGTATCAAAATAAATACACCGAAAATTAATAAAATAATGTAAATTTGTATGAAAATAAAGATGCAAAATTCCCATAAAATAGCGCGTTTCTTATAAAAATATATATACCAAAATACACACAAAATATTTAAATTTGCATTGAAATAAATATACAAAATGCACATACAATAAGGTAAATTTGTATTACAAAAATACATATAAAACTATGTAAATTTGTTTCAAAATATATATACGAATACAAATAAAAAACGTAGATTTCTATAAAAATATATATACAAAATACACATAAAATTAAGTAAATACGTATAAAAAAATGTATACAAAATACACATAAAATAATGTAAATTCGAATTAAAATAAATAAACAAAATACCAATAAAAGAATGTGTATTTGGATAAATATAAATATACAAAATACACATACAAAATAAACATAAAATAAGGTAGATTTGTAATAAAATATATGTACAAAATACACATAAAATAATGTTAATTTATATGAAAATATATATACAAATACACATAAAGTACCATGAATTTGTATAAAAATATATATTCAAAAAAAATATTAAATAATGTAAAAGCGTATAAAAATATATATACAAAGTACATATAAAATAATGTAAATTCGTATCAATATAAATCAACAAAACACCATTAAAATAATATATATTTGAATGAAAATAAATTTACAAAATACAGATAACATAATTAAAATTTGTTTTAAAATATATACAAAAATACATAAAAATAATTTGAGTTTGTATGAAAATAGATATACAAAATACACATAAAACTAGGTGAATTTCTTTTGAAATGTATACAGAAAATACCCATAAAATATTGTAATTTTGTGTCAAAATATATAAACAAATACACATATAATTTCGTAAATTTGTATGAAAAATATATACTAAATACACATAGAATAATGTAAATTCGTATCAAATTGAAAGAGCAGTATATCAATAAAATAATGTAAATTTGTATGAAAATAAAGATGCAAACCAAAAAATAAAGCATATGTTTTTAAAAATACATATACAAAAATACACATCGAAAAATTAAATTTGTATTAAAATTAATATACAAAATGCGAATATAATAATGTAAATTTGTATTGAAAAAATATGCAACATACACGTTTACTCATACAAATTTATATTATTTTATTAGTATTTTGTTTATTTATTTAGATACGAATTACATGATTATATGTGTATTTTGTACATATTTTTTTTATACGTATTTACATTTTTTAATGTGTATTTTGTTTATATATTTTCATACAAATTTACGTTATTATATATGTATTTGTATAAATATATTGATACAAATTTACTTTATTTCATGTATTTTGTATATATATTTCAATTCAAATTTAGCTTATTTTGTGTGTATTTTGTATATATTTTCATACAAATTTAATTACTTCTGTGTATTTTTGTATATAGTTTTATATAAATTTACGTAATTTTATGTGTATTTTGTATATTTATTTATACAAATACACATTCTTTTATTGGTATTTTGTTTATTTATTTTGATACAAATTTACATTTTTTTATGTGTATTTTGTATATATTTTTTATACGTATTTACTTAATTTGATGTGTATTTTGTATATATATTTTTATAGAAATCTACGTTATTTTATGTGTATTCGTATATATATTCTGAAACAAATTTACATTGTTTTATATGTATTTTGCATATCTATTTCAATACAAATTTACCTTATTGTATGTGTTTTTTGTATATTTATTTTAATACAAATTTAATTTTTTTGATGTGTATTTTGGTATATATATTTTTATAAAAAAAAAAGCGTTATTTTATGGGTATTTTGCTTCTTTATTTTCATACAAATTTATATTATTTTATTAATATTCTGTGTATTTATTTTGATACGATTTTACATTATTCTATCTGTGTTTTGTACATATTTTTTTTATACAAATTTACGTCATTTTAAGTGTATTTGTTTATGTATTTTCATTCAAATTTACATTATTTTATGTATGTTTTTCAATACAAATTTACCTAATTTTATGTGTATTTTGTATATTTATTTTCATGCAAATTTAAAATATTTTTGTGTATTTTTGAATATAGTTTGATATAAATTTAGGTTATTTTATGTGTATTTTGTATATCTAATTTCATACAAATACAGATTCTTTTATTGATATTTTGTTTATTTATTTTGACGCGAATTTACATTATTTAATGTGTATTTTGTATGTATATCTTTATACGTATTTACATCATTTCATGTGTATTTTGTATAGTTTTAAACAAATTTATATTATTTAATGTGTATTTTGTATATATATATATATATATATATATATATATATATATATATATATATATATATATATATATATATATATATATATATATATATATATATATATATATATATATATATATTTATACAAATACACATTCTTTTATTGGTATTTTGTTTATTTATTTTGATACAAAATTACATTTTTTTATGTGTATTTTGTATATATTTTTTATACGTATTTACTTAATTTATGTGTATTTTGTATATATATATTTTATAGAAATCTACCTTATTTCTTGTGTATTCGTATATATATTTTGAAACAAATTTACATTGTTTAAATGTATTTTGCATATCTTTTTTTGTGTATTCTGTATTTATTTTTGTTATACATAGAATAATGTAAAATCGTATCAAAATAAGTACACAGAATATCAATAAAATAATTAAAATTTGTATGAAAATAAAGATGCAAAATACCCATAAGATAAAGTATATATTTTTTTTAAATACATATACAAAAATACACATAGAATAATTAAATTTATATTAAAATTAATACACAAAATGCACACATACAATAAGGTAAATTTGTATTGAAAAAAAAACGCAAAATACAAATAAAACAGTGTAAATTTGTTTCAAAATATATATACGAATATACATCAAATAACGTAGATTTCTAAAGAAAAATATATACAAAATACACATGAAATTATGTAAATACGTATAAAAATATATATATAAAATATATATTAAGTAATGTAAATTCGTGTCAAAATAAATAAACAAAATATCATGAAAAGAATGTGTATTTGTATGAAAATAAATAATAGATAATAAATTTGTATGAAATATATATGCAAGATACACATTAAATAATGTAAATATGTATAAAAAAATATATATACAAAAAAACAAATAGAATAATGTAAAATCGTATCAAAATAAATACACCGAATATTAATAAAATAATGTAAATTTGTATGAAAATAAAGATGCAAAATTCCCATCAAATAGCGCATTTCTTATAAAAAATATATACCAAAAAACACAAAAAATATTTAAATCTGTATTGAAATAAATATACAAAATGCACATACAATAAGGTAAACTTCTATTGAAAGAGATATGCAAAAATACATATAAAACAATGTAAATTTGTTTCAAAATATATATACGAATACAAATAAAAAAACGTAGATTTCTAAAAAAAATATATATACAAAATACACATAAAATTAAGTAAATACGTATAAAAAAATGTATACAAAATACACACAAAAATAATGTAAATTCGAATTAAAATAAATAAACAAAATACCAATAAAAGAATGTGTATTTGGATAAATATAAATATACAAAATACACATACAATATAAACATAAAATAAGGTAGATTTGTAATAAAATATATGTACAAAATACACATACAATAATGTAAATTTAAGTGAAAATAGTTATACAAATACACATAAAATACTATGAATTTGTATAACAATATATACTCAAAATAAATATTAAATAATGTAAGAGCGTATAAACATATATATACAAAGTACATATAAAATGAAAATTAAGATGCACAATACCTATAAAATAACGCATTTTTTATAAAATTATTGATACCAAAATACGCATAAAATATTTGAACTTGTATTAAAATAAATATACAAAATGCACTTACAATAAGGTAAATTTCTATTGAAATAGATATGCAAAATACATATAAAATAATGTAAATTTGTTTCAAAATATATATACGAATACACATAAAATAACGTAGATTTCTATAAAAATACATATACAAAATACACATAAAATAAAGTAAATACGTATAAAAAAATGTATACAAAATACACATAAAATAATGTAAATTCGTATAAATGTAAATAAACAATATACCAATAAAAGAATGTGTATTTGTATAAATATAAATATACAAAATGCACATAAAATAACGTAAATTTATATAAAACTATATACATAAAATAACGTAAATTTCTATAAAAATATATGTACAAAAATGAGCATTAGATAAATTTGCATAAAAATATATATACAAAACACACATTAGATATTTTAAATGAGTATAAAAATATGTATACAAAATACCTATGAAATAATCTAAATTCGTATCGAATTAAATTAAGAAATACCAATAAAATAATGTAATTTTGGATAAAAATATATATACAAAATACACATAAAATAATCTAAATATAAATACAAATAAACACATAAAATAATTTAAAATTGAATTAAATAAATATACAAAATAAACATAAAATAAGGTAAATTTGTAATGAATTATATGAAAAAATAAACATAAGATAATATATATTTGTATAAAAATATATATACAAATACACATTAAATAACATGAATTTGTATAAAATTTGTATCAAAATATATAGTTATACACACAATAAAATAACTTATTTTTTTTATGAAAATGTATATACAAAATACACATAAAATAATTTAAATACGTAGAAAAATATATATACAAAAAACACATAAAATAATGTAAATATGTATGAAAATATATAAACAAATACACATAAAATAATGTAATTTTTGATAAAATATATATATACAAAATGAACATTAAATAATGTAAATATATTTATAAAAAAATATATACAAAAAACACATAGAATAATGTTAAATCGTATCAAAATAAATAAAGATAATATCAATAAAATAATGTATATTTGTAGGAAAATAAAGATGCAAAATATCCATATAATAACGCATATTTGCATAAAAATATATATACAAAAAGACATATAAAATAATTAAATTTGTATTAAAATAAATATACAAAATGCACGTACAATAAAGTAAATTTGTATTGAAACAGATATGCAAAATACTAATGTAAATTTGTATCAAAATATATATACGAATGCTCATAAAATAGAGTTAATTTCTATAAAAATAAACATACAAAATAGATATACAAAATACACATATAACTAGTTAAATTTGTATTTAAATACATGTACAAAAAACACATAAAATTATGTAGATTTGTATGAAATGAAAACAAATACATTTTATATAAAATATATATACAAAATACACATAGAATAATGTAAAATCATATCAAAATAAATACACAGAATATCAATAAAATAATGTAAATTTGTATGAAAATACATATACAAAAATACACATAGATTAATCAAATTTGTATTAAAATTAATATACAAAATGCACATACAATAAGGTAAATTTGTATTAAAAAAATATGCAATATACACATAAAACAATGTAAATATTTTTCAAAATATATATACGAATACACATAAAATAACGCAGATTTCTATAGAAATATATATACAAAATACACTTGAAATAATGTAAATACGTATAAAAATATATATACAAAATACACATTAAATAATGTTAATTCGTGTCAAAATAAATAAACAAAATATCATGAAAAGAATGTGTATTTGTATGAAAATAGATATACAAAATACACATAAAATAACCTAAATTTGTATAAAACTATATACAAAAGTACACAAAAATTATTTAAACTTGTATGAAAATAAATATACAAAAAACATATAAAATTAGGTAAATTTGTATTGAAATACATATACAAAATACACATAAAATAATGTAAATTTGAATTAAAATATATAAGCATCTAGACTTAAAATAATGTAAATTTGTATCAAATATATATACAAAAAAGACATTAAATAATGTAAATATGTATAAAAAAATATATACAAAACACAAATAAAATAATGTAAAATCGTATCAAAATAAATACAGAAAATATTAATAAAATAATATAAATTTGTAGGAAAATTAAGATGCAAAATACCCATAAAATAATGCATTTTTTATAAAAATATATATACGAAAAAATATAAAATATTTGATTTTGTATTAAAATCAATAGATATACAAAATACACCTAAAATAAGCTAAATTTGAATTGAAATATATATACAAAATACATAAAATAATGTAAATTTGTATCAAAATACTTACACAAATACACATATAATAACGTAAATTTGTATAAAAATATATAAACAAAATACACATTAAATAATGTAAATACGTATAAAAAAAGTACAAAATACACAAATAATCATGTATTTCGTATCAAAATAAATAGACAAAATACCAATAAAATAATGTAAATTTCTATGAGAAAACATATACAAAATACACATAATTAACGCAAATATCAATAAAAATATATATAATATAATATATTTTTATACATATTTAAAATATTGAATGTATATTTTGTATATATATTTTATCCAAATTTACGTTATTTCATATGTAATTGTTTATATATTTTCATACAAATTTACATTATTTTATGTGTGTTTTGTATATGTATTTCAATACAAATTTGCCTAACTTTATGTGTATTTTGCATATCTATTTTCAAACAAATTTAAATTATTTTTGTGTATTTTTGTATATATTTTTATATAAATTTTAGTTATTTTATTTGTTTTTTGTATATATATTTTCCTACAAATATAGATTCTTTTATTGGAATTTTGTGTATTTAAATTTTTACGAATTTACATTATTTTATGTGTATTATATATATATTTTTCTACGTATTTAAATTATTTCATGTGTTTTTTATATATACATTTTCATAAAAATTTACGTTATTTTATTGTGTGTATTCGTATATATTTTGAAACAAATTATATACAAATTTATGTTATTTGATGTGTATTTGTATATATATTTTCATACAAATTAATATTATTTCATGTGTATTCTTACATATATTTTATTACAAATTTACCTTATTTTATGTTTATTTTTAATATTTATTTCATTCAATTTTAAATTATTTAATGTGTATATTTGTATTTGTATTTAGGTTATTTTATGTGTGTTTTCTATATATATTTTCATCCAAATTTACATTATTTTATTGTTATTTTCTTGATTTAACTCGATACGAATTTAGATTATTTCATAGGTATTTTGTATACATATATTTATACTCATTTACATTATCTAATGTGTGTTTTGTATATATTTTTTTATGCAAACTAATTTTATGTGCATTTTTGTACATATATTTTTATAGAAACTTAAAACGTTATTTTATGTGTATTTTGTATATGTTTTCTCATACAAATTTACATTATTTAATTAGTTTTTTGTTTATTTATTTTGATACGAATGACTTGATTATTTGTGTATTGGGTAAATATTTTTTTTATACGTATTTACATTACTTAATGTGTATTTTGTTTATATATTTTTTTACAAATTTACGTTATTTTGTGTATTTGTTAAAAATATTTTGAAACGAATTTACTTTATTTTATGTATTTTGTATATATATTTCAATTCAAATTTAGCTTATTTTGTGTGTATTTTGTATATCTATTTTCATACAAATTTAATTACTTCTGTGTATTTTTGTATATAGTTTTATACAAATTTACGTTATTTTATGTGCATTTTTTTATATTTATATTTATACAAATACACATTCTCTTATTGGTATTTTGTTTATTTATATTTATACGAATCTACATTATTTTATGTGTATTTTGTATACATTTTTGATTCGTATTTACTTAATTTTATTTGTATTTTGTATATATATATTTATAGAAATCTACGTTATTTTATGTGTATTCGTATATATATTTTGAAACAAATTTACATTGTTTTATATGTATTTTGCATAGCTATTTCAATACAAATTTACCTTATTGTATTTGCATTTTGTATATTTATTTTAATACAAATTCAAATATTTTATGTGTATTTTGGTATATATAATTTTATAAAAAATGCGTTATTTTATAGGTATTTTGCATCTTAGTTTTCATACAAATGTACATTATTTTATTAATATTCTGTGTATATATTTTGATACGATTTTACATTATTCTATTTGTGTTTTGTATATATTTTTTATACATATTTACATTATTTAATGTGAATTTTGAATATATATTTCATACAAATTTACGTTATTATATGTGTATTTGTTTATATATTTTCTTTCAAATTTACATTATTTTATGTGTATTTTGTATATGTATTTCAATACAAATTAACATAATTTTATGTGTATTTTGTATATTTCTTTCCATACAAATTTAAATTATTTTTGTGTATTTTTGTATATAGTTTTATACAAATTTAGGTTATTTTATGTACGCATTTACATTATTTAATGTGTGTTTTGTATATATATTTTTTTCCAAAGTTACTTTATTTTATGTTCATTTTTGGACATGTATTTTTATAGAAATTAGTGTTATTTTATATGTATTTGTATATGTTTTCTCATACAAATTTACATTATTTTATTGATATTTTGTTTATTTAGTTTGATACGAATTACATGATTATATGTGTATTTTGTACATATTTTTTATAGGTATTTACATTACTTAATGTGTATTTTGTTTATATATTTTTAAACAAATTTACGTTATTATATGTATTTTTATCAATATTTTGATACAAATTTACATTATTTTATGTATTTTGTATATACATTTCAATTCAAATTTAGCTTATTTTCTTTGTATTTTGTATATCTATTTTCATACGAATTTAGTTACTTCTGTGTATTTTTGTATGTAGTTTTATACAAATTTACGTTATTTTATGTGTATTTTGTATATTTATATTTATACAAATACACATTCTTTTATTGGTATTTTGTTTATTTATTTTGATACGAATTTACATTATTTTATGTGTATTTTCTATACATTTTCTTACACGTATTTACTTCATTTTATGTGTATTTTGTATATATATTTTTATACAAATCTACGTTATTTTATGTGTATTCGTATTTATATTTTGAAACAAATTTACATTGTTTTATATGTATTTTGCATATCTATCAATACAGATTTACCTTAATGTATGTGTATTTTGTATATTTATTTATTTTGGTATATATATTTTTATAAAAAATGCGTTATTTAATGGGTATTTTGCATCTTTATTTTCATACAAATTGACATTGTTTTATTAATATTCTGTGTATTTATTCTGATACGATTTTACATTATTATATTTGTGTTTTGTATATACCTTTTTATACATATTTACTTTATTTAAAGTGAATTTTGTATATTTTAAAACAAATTTACGTTACTTAATGGGCATCTGTTAAAATATTTTGATACAAATTTACATTATTTTATGTATTTTGTATATATATATCAATACAAATTTAGTTCATTTTATGTATATTTTGTATATATATTTCAATACAAATTTATTTAATTTTATGTATATTTTGTATATCTATTTTCATTCGTATCAAAATAAATAACACATTAAATAATGTAAATTCGCGTCAAAATAAATAAATAAAATATCAATAAAAGAATGTGTATTTGTATGAAAATAGATATACAAAATAGACATAAAATAACCTAAATTTGTATCAAACTATATAGAAAAATACAGAAAAATATTTTATATTTGTATGATAATAAATATAAAAAATACACATAAAATTAGGTAAATTTGTATTGAAATACATACACAAAATACATATAAAATAATGTAAATTTGAATGAAAATACATAAACAAATACACTTAAAATAACGTAAATTTGTATAAAAAAATATGTACAAAACACAAATAGAATAATGTAAAATCGTATCAAAATAAATACACAGAATATTAATAAAATAATGTAAATTTGTATGAAAATAAAGAAGCAAAATACCCATAAAATAACGCATTTTTTTTATTTATAAAAATATATATACCAAAATGCACATCAAAAAATTAAATTTGTATTAAAATAAATATACAAAAAACACATTCAATAAGGTAAATTTGTATTGAAATAGATATGCAAAATACATATAAAACAATGTAAATTTGTTTCAAAATATATATACGAATACACATAAAATAACGTAGATTTCTATAAAAATATGTATACAAAATACACATAAAATGAAGTAAATACGTATAAAAAAATGTATACAAAAGACCCATAAAATAATGTAAATTCGTATCAGAATAAATAAACAAAATACCAATAAAAGAATGTGTATTTGTATAAATATAAATATACAAAATACACATAAAATAACGTAAATTTATGTAAAACTATATACAAAAATACACAGAAGTATTTTAATTTGTATGAAAATAGATATACAAAATAAGGTAAATTCCTTTCAAATTCAATAAACAAAATTCAGATAAAAGAACGTATATTTGTAGAAAAAATAAATATACAAAATACAAATAAAATAACGTAAATTTATATAAAACTATATGCAAAAATACACAAAAGTAATTAAATTTGTGTGAAAATAGATATCTATTTTCACACAAATTTAATTACTTTTGTGTATTTTTGCATATAGTTTTATATAAATTTACGTTATTTTATTTGTATTTTGTATATTTATATTCATACAATACACCTTCTTTTATTAGTATTTTGTTTATTTATTTTGATACGAGTTTACATTATTTTATGTGTATTTTGTATATCTTTTTTTTATACGTATTTACTTCTTTTTATGTGTATTTTGTATATTTATTTTCATAGAAATCTACGTTGTTTTATGTGTATTCGTATATATATTTTGAAAAAAATTTACATGGTTTTATAAACATTTTGCATATCTATTTCAATACAAATTTACCTTATTGTATGTGCATTTTGTATATTTATTTTAATACAAATTCCAATATTTTCTGTGAGTCTTGGTATATATATTTTTATAAAAAAAAATCGTTATTATATGGGTATTTTGCATCTTAATTTTCATACAAATTTACATTATTTTATTAATATTCTGTGTATTTATTTTGGTACGATTTTATATTATTCTATTTGTGTTTTGTATATATTTTTTTATACATATTTACATTATTTAATGTGTATTTTTTATATATTTTTTATACAAATTTGCGTTATTGTAAGTGTATTTGTTTATATATTTTAATTCAAATTTACATTATTTTATGTGTATTTAGTAAATGTATTTCATTACAAATTTACCTAATTTTATGTGTATTTTGTATATTTATTTTCATACAAATTAAAATTATTTTTGCGTATTTTTGTATATAGTTTTATACAAATTTAGGTGATTTTATGTGTATATTGTATATCTATTTTCATACAAATACATATTCTTTTATTGATATTTTGTTTATTTATTTTGACGGGAATTTACATTATTTATATATATATATATATATATATATATATATATATATATATATATATATATATATATATATATATATATATATATATATATATATATATATATATATATATATATATATATATATATATATATATATATATATATATATATATATATATATATATATATATATATATTTTTTTTTTTCGTGTTTACATCATTTGATGTGTATTTTTTATATATATTTCTATAGAAATCGACGTTGATTTATGAGTATTCGTATATAGATTTTGAAATAAATTTACACTGTTTTATTGTATTTTGCATATTTTTTCAAAACAAATTTACCTTGTTGTATATGCATTTTGTATATTAATTTTAATACAAATTTAATAATGCTATGTGTATTTTTGTATATGTATTTTTATAAAAATATGCTTTATTATATGGGTATTTTGCATTTTTATTTTCATACAAATTTACATTATTTTATTTATATTCTGTTTTACATTATTCTATGTGTATTTTGTATATCTATTTTTCTACGTATTTACTTAATTTTATGTGTATTTTGTATATATATTTTTATAGAAATCTACGTTATTTTATGTTTATTCGTATATATATTTTGAAAAAAATTTACATTGTTTTATATATATTTTTGCATATCTCTTTCAATACAAGTTTACCTTATTGTATGTGCATTTTGTATATTTATTTCAATTCAAATTTAAATATTTTATGTGTATTTTGGTATATATTTTTTAAGAAATGCGCTGTTTTTTTTTTTTTTTTTTATTTTTTTTCTTAATTTACATTATTTAATATATTAATTTTTTATATTTTGATACGATTTCATTATTTGATTGGATTTTGCATATATATTTTATACAAATTTACACTATTTAATGTGTATTTCATACAAATTTATTATCTATTATTTATATTCATACAAATACACATTCTTTTCATAATATTTTGTTTATTTATTTTGACACGAATTTACCTAGATATGTATTTTGTATATATATATTTTTATTCGTATTTACTTAATTTCATGTGTATTTTGTATATATATTTCTATAGAAATCTACGTTATTTTATGTGTATTCGTACATATATTTTGAAACAAATTTACTTTGTTTTATATGTATTTTTGAATATCTCCTTCAATATATATTAACCTTATTGTATGTGCATTTTGTATATTTATTTCAATACAAATTTAAATATTTTATGTGTATTTTGGTATATATATTTTTATAAGAAATGCGCTATTTGATGGGAATTTTGCATCTTTATTTTCATACAAATTTACATTATTTTTATTAATATTCTGTGTATATATTTTGATACGATTTTATATTATACTGTTTGTGTTTTATATATATTTTTTTATACATATTTTCATTATTAAATGTGTATTTTTTATATATATTTCATACAAATTAACGTTATTTTAAATGTATTTGTTTATATAATTTCATTCAATTTGTACATATACATATTTTATACAAATGTAATTATTTATTTGTTTCATATTCAAATTTACATTATTTTATGTATTTTGTACATGTATTTAAATACACATAATTTAATGTATATTTGTATTTTGTACATCTATTTTCATTAAAATTTTGTTTTGTTTTTTGTATATATTTTATTCAAATTTTCGTAATTTATGTGTATTTTGTATATTTATTTTCCTACAAATATACGTATTTATCAGATTTTGTTTATTAATTTTGATACGAATTTTCATTTTTTCAGGTTTATTAGATATAAATAATTTTATACTTATTTACATAATTTTATATGTATTTTGAATATATATT
Source organism: Eriocheir sinensis (assembly GCF_024679095.1). Classification (NCBI taxonomy): domain Eukaryota; kingdom Metazoa; phylum Arthropoda; class Malacostraca; order Decapoda; family Varunidae; genus Eriocheir; species Eriocheir sinensis. The sequence goes on along the minus strand of NW_026111785.1, from coordinate 184,813 downwards.
TTCATAAAATTTATATATATATACAAAAATTTACAGAAAATAATTTAAATTTGTATGAAAATAAATATACAAAATACACATAAAACTAGGTAAATTTGTATTTAAATACATATACAAAATACACTTAAAATAATGTAAATTTGAATGAAATTATATAAACAAATACTCTTAAAATAACGTTAATTTGTATAAAATATATATAAAAAATACACATTAAATAATGAAAATATGTATAAAAAAAATATATACAAAACACAAATAGTATAATATAAAATCGTATCAAAATATATACACAGAATATTAATAAAATAATGTACATTTGTATGAAAACTAAGATGCAAAATACCTATAAAATAACGCATTTGTTATAAAATTATATATACCAAAATACACATAAAATATTTGAATTTGTATTAAAATAAATATACAAAATGCACATACAATAAGGTAAATTTATATTGAAATAGATATGCAAAATTCATATAAAACAGTGTAAATTTGTTTCAAAATATATATACGAATACACATAAAATAACGTAGATTTCTATTATAAATATATATATATATATATATATATATATATATATATATATATATATATATATATATATATATATATATATATATATATATATATATATATATATATATATATATATATATATATATATATATATATATATATATATATATATATATATATATATATATATATATATATATATATATATATATATATATATATATATATATATATATATATATATATATATATATATATATTTTTTTTTTTTAGAGAAAAGGAGACAGCTCTAGGGCACAAAAAAGTAAAAATTAATAAAAAAAAAAGACCGCTACTCGCTGCTCCTAAAATGAATCAAAATAGGTGGGCGAAAGATAGGTCAGTTTCGGAAGGAGAGGTCCTGATACCATCCTCTTGAAAGAGTTCAAGTCGTATGCAGGAGGAAATACAGATGAAGGAAGATTGTTCCAGAGTTTACCAGCGTGAGGGATGAAAGAGTGAAGATGCTGGTTAACTCTTGCATAAGGGGTTTGGACAGTATAGGGATGAGCATGAGTAGAAAGTCGAGTGCAGCGGGGCCGCGGCAGGGGGGGAGGCATGCAGTTAGCAAGTTCAGAAGAGCAGTCAGCGTGGAAATATCGATAGAAGATAGAAAGAGAGGCAACATTGCGGCGGAATTTAAGAGGTAGAAGACTATCAGTATGAGGAGGAGAGCTGATGAGACGAAGAGCCTTTGCCTCCACTCTGTCCAGAAGAGCTGTGGTGGAGCCCCACACATGAGATGCATACTCCATACGAGGGCGGACAAGGCCCCTGTATATGGACAGCAACTGTGCAGGGGAGAAGAACTGGCGGAGACGGTACAGAACGCCCAGCCTCGAGGAAGCTGATTTAGTAAGAGATGATATATGCAGTTTCCAGTTGAGATTTTGAGTTAAGGATAGACCGAGGATGTTTAGTGTTGAGGAAGGTGATAGCTGGGTGTTGTCAAAGAATAGGGGATAGTTGTTTGGAAGATTGTGTCGAGTGGATAGGTGGAGAAACTGCGTTTTTGAGGCGTTGAAGGACACCAGGTTCTTCTTGCCCCAATCGGAAATAATAGTAAGGTCTGAGGCTAAGCGTTCTGCAGCCTCCAGCCTTGAGTCGTTATGTTCCTGAAGGGTGGGTCTTCTATTAAAAGAAGTTGAATAATGCAGAGTGGAATCATCGGCGTAGGAATGGATAGGACAGTTCGTTTTGGAAAGAAGATCATCAATGAACAACAGAAAAAGAGTGGGAGATAGGACAGAACCCTCTGGGACACCACTGTTAATAGATTTAGGGGAAGAACAGTGACCGTCTACCACGGCAGAAATAGAACGGTCAGAAAGGAAACTGGAGATAAATGTACAGAGAGAAGGATAGAAACCGTAGGAGGGTAGTTTAGAAAGCAAAGATTTGTGCCAGACCCTATCAAAAGCTTTTGATATGTCCAGCGCAATAGCAAAAGTTTCACCGAAACGGCTAAGAGAGGATGACCAAGTATCAGTTAAGAAGGCTAGGAGATCACCAGTAGAACGCCCCTTGCGGAACCCATACTGGCGATCAGATAGAAGGTCAGAAGTGGAAAGGTGCTTTTGAATCTTCCGGTTAAGGATTGATTCAAAAGCTTTAGATAGACAAGAAAGTAAAGCAATAGGACGGTAGTTTGAGGGATTGGAGCGGTCACCCTTCTTAGGTACAGGCTGTATGAAAGCATACTTCCAGCAAGAAGGAAAGGTAGATGTTGACAGGCAGAGGCGAAAGAGTTTGACCAGGCAGGGTGACAGCACGGAGGCACAGTTTTTAAGGACAATAGGAGGCACTCCATCAGGTCCATAAGCCTTCTGAGGATTGAGGCCAGAGAGGTCATAGAAAACATCATTTTGAAGAATCTTTATAACAGGCATAAAGGAGTCAGAGTAGGAGGAATATGCCCAGAATCGTCCGGAGTGGAGTTTTTAGAAAAAGTTTGAGAGAAGAGTTCAGCCTTAGAGATAGATGAGACGGCAGTGTTGCCGTCAGGACTGAGGAGTGGAGGGAAAGATGAAGAAGTGAAGTTGGAGGAGATGTTTTTGGCTAGATGCCAGAAGTCACGGGAAGAGTTAGAGAAAGCAAGGTTTTGACATTTTCTATTAATGAAAGAATTTTTGGTTAGTCGGAGAATAGATTTGGCACGATTTCGGGCAGAAATGTAAAGTTCGTAATTAGCAATAGTTTGAAGGCTCTGGTATCTTTTGTGAGCTACCTCTCTATCATTGACAGCACGAGAACAAGCGTGATTAAACCAAGGCTTTTTAGCGTGAGGAGTAGAGAAAGAACGAGGAATGTATGCCTCCATTCCAGAGACAATCACCTCTGTGATGCGCTGAGCACACACAGACGGTCTCTATCCTGGAAGCAATAATCATTCCACGGAATGGACAAGTACATCCTCAGGTCGTCCCACCGAGCTGAAGCAAAATGCCAGAAGCATCGCCTCTTCGGTGGGTCCAGAGGGTGTACAGGAGCGATAGGACAGGATGCAGAAATAAGATTGTGATCGGAGGAGCCCAACGGAGAGAACAGTTTGACAGAATAAGCAGAAGGGTTTGAGGTAAGGAAGAGGTCTAGAATGTTGGGCCGATCTCCAAGACGGTCAGGAATACGTGTAGGGTGCTGGACCAACTGCTCTAGGTCGTTGAGGATAGCAAAGTTGTAGGCTTGTTCACCAGGATGGTCAGTGAAAGAGGATGAAAGCCAAAGCTGGTGGTGTGGAGATTTCAGCGAAGGGAGAGTGGGTCAAGATGTGCTCCACTTTAGAATTCAAATAGTCAAAGAATTTTACATAGTTGGTAGAGTTAGGTGAGAGATAAACAGCACAGATGTATTTAGTAATAGAATGACAGTGAAGTCTTAACCAGATGGTGGAAAATTCAGAAGAGTCAAGGTCGTGGGCACGAGAGCAAGTGATGTCGTTGCGCACGTAGGCGCAACATCCAGCTTTGGATTGAAATTTAGGATAGAGATAGTAGGAGGGAACAGAGTAGAGATTGCTGTCAGTAGCCTCAGAAACCTGTGTTTCGGTAAGGAAGAGAAGGTGAGGTTTAGAGGAGGAGAGATGATGTTCCACAGAATGAAAATTAGAGCGAAGACCGCGAATGTTGCAGAAATTGAGAAGAAAGAGGTTCGAGGAGTTATTAAGACACCTCTCGGGTCGGCAGCCAGAAGGGGAGTCCTCCCTGGGGGAATTTGTAGTCCCCCCCCCCAGGCGGGTTTGAAATTTTAATTTTGGGAAAAGGTGTATATGTTGTGTGAATGTAGTGTGGTGTGGATAAAGAGAGGATCTGTCTTTAGAGAGCATGCTGAACTACTCTCCGGTGTTGGTGAGACAATAGGGAACGGTTATGAGGACATGGATATATATATACTTCATATTTATATATATATATATATATATATATATATATATATATATATATATATATATATATATATATATATATATATATATATATATATATATATATAAAAAAATATATATACAAACACAAATAGAATTATATAAAATCGTAATCAAAATAAATACACAGAATATTAATAAAATAATGTAAATTTGTACTAAAATAAAGATGCAAAAAAACCATTAAATAACGTAAATTTGTATAAACTATATACAAAAATACACATAAAATAATTGAATTTGTATTAAAATAAATATACAAAATGCATATACGATAAGGTAAATTTGTATTGAAATAGATATGCAAAATACATATAAAACTATGTAAATTTGTTTCAAAATATATATACGAATACAGATAAAATAACGTAAATTTCTATAAAAGTATATATATACAAAATACACATAAAACGATGTAAATACGTATAAAAATATATATACAAAATATACATAAAACAATGTTATTCGTATGAATAAATAAATAAAATACTAATTAAATAATGTAAATTTGAATAAATATAAATATACAAAATACATAAAATAACGTAAATTTATATAAAACTATATGCAAAAATGCACAAAAATTAATTAAATTTGTATGTATAGATATTAAGACAAAATTAACTAATTATATGTGTATTTTGTATATTTATTTTCAAACAAATTGAAACTATTTTGTTTATGTTTTTATATATTTTCATACAAATTTTCCTTCTTTTATGTATATTTTGTATATTTATTTTTTCACAAATATACGTTCTTTCATCTGAATTTTGTTTATTTAATTTGATACGAATTTACATTATTTTGTGTTTTGTATATATATTTTTACTAATTAAAATAGTTTTTATATAAATTTAGTTTTATGTGTATTTTGTATGTATTTATTTTCATAGAAATTTACGTTATTTTATGTGTATTCGTATATATATTTTGATACAAATTTACATTGTTTTATGTGTATTTTATATCTATCTCAATATAAATTTACTTTATATATTTATTTTAATTCAAATTTAATTTTTATGTGTATTTTGTATATATATTTTTAAAATAAAAAGCGTTATTATATGGGTATTTTGCATCTCTTTATTTTCATACAAATTTACATTATTTAATTGATATTCTTTTTATTTATTTTGATACGATTTAACATTATCCTATGTGTATTTTGTATATATTTTTATACATATTTACATTATTTAATGTATATCTTGTATATATATTTTATTCAAATTTACGTTATTTTATGTGTGTTTGTTTATATATTTTCATACAAATTTAATTTTATATAGTTTATACAAATTTACGTTATTTTATGTGTATTTTGTATGTATTTTCATACAAATACATTCTTTTATTGATATTTTGTTTATTTATTTTGACACGAATTTACATTATTTAATGTCTATTTTGTATATATATTTTTATACGTATTTACAGCATCTCATGTGTATTTTGTATATATTTTATAGAAATGTACCTTATTTTATGTATATTCGTATATATATTTGAAACAAATTTACATCTTTATTGTATTTTGTGTATTTTGCATATTTTAAAACTAATTACCTTATTGTATGTGCATTTTGTATACATTTTTAATACAAATTTAATTATTGATATGTGTATTGTATATATATTTTGAAACAAATTACATTGTTTATATGTATAATTAAATTGCATTAAAATTAATATACAAAATTGTATATAATAAGGTAAATTTGTATTGGAAAAATATACAATATACAATTTTATTATTATTTTATTTATTATCATTAAATTTATATTATTTTATATTTATTTTTGTTTATATATTTCAATAATGATTACAAATTTTAAATGTATTTGTGTATATTATATATTATTTCTGTATTTAGTATATTTTATATAAATTTAATGTATTTTATAAAAATATAAATACACACATTCTTTATTGGTATTTTGTATATATATTTATATACGTATTGCATTTACATTTATTCGCGTACAAAATAAATAAACAAAATATCAATAAAAGAATGTGCATTTGTAAGGAAATAGATATACAAAATATACATAAACCTAAATTTGTATCAAACTATATACAAATACAAAAAATATTTTAAATTTGTATGAAATAAATATACAAAATACAATAAATAAATATTATGTTAACTCTATACAAATACACATAAAAACAAAGTAAATTTGAAGATAATATAAACAAATACACTTAAAATAACGTAAATTTGTATAAAAAAATATGTACAAAACACAAATAGAATAATGTAAAATCGTATCAAAATAAATACACAGAATATTAATAAAATAATGTAAATTTGTATGATAATAAAGAGGCAAAATACCCATAAAATAACGCATTTTTTTTATTTATAAAAATATATATACCAAAATACACATAAAAAAATTATATTTGAATTAAAATAAATATATAAAAAACACATACAATAAGGCAAATTTGTATTGAAATAGATATGCAAAATATATATACGAATACCCATAAAAAAACGTAGATTTCTATAGAAATATATATACAAAATACACATGAAATGATGAAAATACGTATAAAAATATATATACAAAATACACATTAAATAATGTAAATTCGTGTCAAAATAAATAAGGAAAATATCAATAAAAGAATGTGTATTTGTATGAAGATACATATGCAAAATACACATAAAATAACGTAAATTTGTATAAAACTATATATATAAATACACAAAAATAAATTAAATTTGTATGAAAATAAATATACAAAATACACATAAAATTAGGTAAATTTGTATAGAAATACATATACAAAATACATAAAATAATGTAAATTTGTAAGATACATATATAAAATACACACTTAAAATAATGTAAATTTGAGTGAAAATATATAAACAAATACACTTAATTAACGTAAATTTGTATAAATATATATATATAAAACAAATAAATATACAAAACACAGAATGTAAATAGAATAATGTAAATTTGTATCAAAATAAATACACAGAATAAATAAATAATGTAAATTTGTATGAAAATATAAAATAAATAAAATATATATATATATATATTTATAAATATATATATATAAAATACACATAAAAAAATTAATTTGTATTAAAATAAATATACAAAATACACATACAATAAGGTAAATCTGTATTGAAATAGATATGCAAAATACATATAAAACAATGTAAATTTGTTTCAAAATATATATACACAAATTATTTGAATTTGTATATATACGAATACACATAAAATAACGTAGATTTCTATGAAAATAAATATACAAAATACACATAAAATGAAGTAAATACGTATAAAAAAGGTATACAAAATACACATAAAATAATGTAAACTCGTATCAAAATAAATAAACAAAATACTAATAAAAGAACATGTATTATATAAATATAAATATACAAAATACAAATAAAATAACGTAAATTTATATAAAACTATATGCAAAAATTCACAAAAGTAATTAAATTTGTGTGAAAATAGATATACAAAATACATGTGTATTTTGTATATTTATTTTGATACAAATTGAAATTATTTTTGTTTATTTTTTTATATATTTTCATACAAATTTTCGTTATTTTATGAGTATTTTGTATATTTATTTTTTCTACAAACATACGTTCTTTTATCTGAATTTTGTTTATTGAATTTGAAACAAATTTACCTTATTTTGTATATCTATTTTCATTCAAATTAAAATACTTCTGTGTATTTTTGTATATAGCTTTATATAAATTTACATTATTTTATGTGCATTTTGTATATTTATATTTATACAAATACGCATTCTTTTATTGGTATTTTGTATATTTATTTTGATACGAATTTACATTATTTTATGTGTATTTTGTATACATTTTTTATACGTATTTACTTAATTTTATGTGTATTTTGTATATATATTTTTATAGACTTCTACGTTATTTTATGTGTATTCGTATATATATATATTTTGAAACAAATTTACATTGTTTTATATGTATTTTGCATATCTATTTCAATACAAATTTACTTTATTGTATGTTTTTTATATATTTATTTTAATACAAATTTAATTCTTTTTATGTTATTTTGGTATATATATTTTTATAAATAAAAAAAAATGCGTTATTTTATCGGTATTTTGCCTCTTTATTTTCATACAAATTTACATTATTTTATTAATATTCTGTGTATTTATTTTGATACGATTTTACATTATTCTATTTGTGTTTTGTATATATTTTTTTATACAAATATACGTTATTTTAAGTGTATTTGCTTATGTCTTTTCATTCAAATTTACATTATTTTATGTGTATTTTGTATATGTATTTCAATACAAATTTACCTAATTTTATGTGTATTTTGTATATTTATTTTCATACAAATTTAAAATATTTTTGTGTATTTTTGTATATAGTTTGATACAAATTAACGTTATTTTATGTGTATTTTGTATATCAATTTTCATACAAATACACATTCTTTTATTGATATTTTGATTACTTATTTTGACGCGAATTTACAGTATTTAATGTGTATTTTGTATATATAATTTTATACGTATTTACATCATTTCATATGTATTTTGTATATATATTCCTAAAGAAATCAACGTTATTTTATGTGTATTCGTATATATATTTTGAAACAAATTTACACTGTTTTATGTGTATTTTGCGTTTTTTTTTTCAATACAAATTTACCTTATTGTATGTGCATTTTGTATATTAATTTTAATACAAATTTAATTATTCTAAGTGTATTTTTGTATATGTATTTTAAAAAAAATATGCATTATCTTATGGGTATTTTGCATCTTTATTTTCATACAAATTTAAATTATTTTATTGATATTCTGTGTACTTATTTTGATAAGATTTTACATTATTCTATGTATAACAAAAATAAATACAGAATACACAAAAATAGATATGCAAAATACATATAAACAATGTAAATTTGTTTCAAAATATATAAATACATGTACAAAATACACATAAAATAATGTAAATTTGTACGTTCTTTTATCGGAATTTTGTTTATTGATTTTGATACGAATTTTCATTATTTTAGGTGTATTTGATATATATATATATATATATATATATATATATAGATATATATATATATATATATATATATATATATATATATATATATAAATATATATATATATATATATATATATATATATATATATATATATATATATATATATATATATACTTATTTACATAATTTTATATGTATTTTTAATATATATTTTTATAGAAATTTACTCTATTTTATGTGTATTCGTATATATATTTTGATACAAATTTACATTATTTATGTGTATTTCGCATATCTGTTTCAATACAAATTTTCTTTATTGTATGTGCCTTTTGTATATTTATTTTGATACAAATATAATTATTTTATGTGTATTTTTGTATATATATTTTTAAACAAATATGCGTTATTATATGGGTAATTTGCATATTTATTTTCATACAAATTTACATTATTTTATTGATAGTCTGTTTATTTATTTTGATACGATTTTACGTTATTCTGTGTATTTTGTATACATATTTTTAGACATATTTACATTATTTAATGAATATTTTGTACATATTTTATGGAAATTTACGTTATCTTATGTGTATTTGTTTATATAGTTTCATACAAATTTACATTATTTTATGTGTATTTTGTATATGTATTTCAATAAAATTTTGCCCAATTTCATGTGTATTTTGCATATCTATTTTCAAACAAATTTACTTTTTTTTGTGTATTTTTGTATATATTTTTATACAAATTTTGTTATTTTATTTGTATTTTGTATATGTATTTTCCTACAAATATACATTCTTTTAGAGGAAATTTTGTTTATTTATTTTGATACGAGTTTACATTATTTTATGTGTATTTTGTATATATATTTTTCTATGTATTTACATTATTTAATGTGTATTTTGTATATATATTTTCATAAAATTTACGTTATTTTATTGTGTGTATTCGTATATATTTTGATACAAATTTACTTTATTTTATGTTTTTTGCATATCTATTTCAATAAAAATCTACCTTATTGTATGTGTATTTTTATATATTTATTTTAATACAAATTTAATTATTTTATGTGTATTTTTTTATATATTTTTTTTAATATGAGTTATTTTATGGGTATATTGCATCTTTAATTTTATAAATTTTTACATTACGTACATATCTTTTATACGTATTTACATTATTTAATGTGTATTTTGTTTATATATTTTTATACAAATTTACGTTATTATATGTGTATTTGAATATATATTTTGATACAAATTTACATTATTTTATGTATTTTCTATATATATTTCAATTCAAATTTAGCCTATTTTATGTGTCTTTTGTATATCTATTTTCATACAATTTTTTTTTTGTATATAGTTTTATACAATTTTACGTTATTTTATGTGGATTTTGTATGTTTATATTTATACAAGTGCACATTCTTTTATTGGCATTTAGTTTATTTATTTTGATACGAATTTACATTATTTTATGTGTATTTTGTATACATTTTCTTATACGTATTTACTTCATTTTATGTGTATTTTGTATATATATTTTTATAGAAATTTACGTTATTTTATGTTTATTCGTATATATATTTTTAAAAAAATTTACATTGTTTTATATGTATTTTGCATATCTCTTTCAATACAAATTAACCTTATTAAATGTTCATTTTGTATATCTATTGTAATACAAATTTAAATATTTTATGTGTATTTTGGTATATATATTTTCATAAAAAATGCGTTGTTTTATGGGTATTTTGCATCTTTATTTTCATACAAATTTACATTATTTTATTAATATTCTGTGTATTTATTTTGATACTATTTTACATTATTTTATTTGTCTTTTGTATATATTTTTTATACATATTTACATTATTTATTGTGTATTTTATATATATATTTCATTGAAATTTACGTTTTTTTAAGTGTATTTGTTTATATATTTTCATTCAAATTTACATTATTTTATGTGTATTTTGTATATGTATTTCAATACAAATTTACCTATTTTATGTGTATTTTGTATACAATTAGGTAAATTCATATTGAAATAGATATGCAAAATATATATAAAACAATGTAAAATTTGTTTCAAAATATATATACGAATACACATAAAATAACGTAGATTTCTATAAAAATATATATACAATATACACATAAAATGAAGTAAATACGTATAAAAAAATGTATACAAAATACACATAAAATAATGTAAATTCGTATCAAAATAAATAAACAAAATACCAATAAAAAAATGTGTATTTGTATAAAATAAATATACAAAATACACATAAAATATTGTAAATTTATATAAAACTATATACAAAAATACACAAAAGTAGTTAAATTTGTATGAAAATAGATACAAATACACATAAACTAAACTAAATTTGTGTATTTTGTATATACTTTTATATCAATTTACGTTATTTTAAGTGTATTTTGTATATTTATATTTATACACAATACTTTTACATTACATTCTTTTATGGTATACATTTTATACGTATCTACTTCATTATTTATGTATTTTGTATATATATTTTATAAATATGCGTTATTTTATATGTATTCGTATATATATTTTGAAACAAATTTACATTGTTTTATATGTATTTTGCATATCTATTTCAATACAAATTTACCTTATTGTGTGTGCATTTCATATATTTATTTTAATACAAATTCAAATATTTTATGTGTGTTTTGGTATATATATTTTTATAAAAAATGCGATATTTTGAGGGTATTTTGCATCTTAATTTTCATACAAATTTACATTATTTTATTAATATTCTGTTTATTTATTTTGATACGATTTTACATTATTCTATTTGTGTTTTGTATATATTTTTGTATACATATTTACATTATTTATTGTGATTTTATATATATTTTTTATACAAATTTACATTAATTTAAGTGAATTTGTATATATGTTTTAATTCAAATTGACACTATTTGATGTGTATTTTGTAAATGTATTTAAATACACTGTTTATATATTTACATATAGATTTACATATGTATTTTGTATATATTTTTTTATACGTAATTACATTATTTAATGTGTATTTTGTTTATATATTTTTATATAAAATTTACGTAATTATATGAGTATTTGTAAAAATATTTTGATACAAATTTACTTTATTTTATGTATTTTGTACATATATATCAATTCAAATTAAGCTTATTTTGTGTGTATTTTGTATATCTATTTTCATACAAATTTAATTACTTATGTGTATC